>NC_137867.1:41406005-41696750 GCF_963924005.1 Protomyctophum bolini | reverse complement strand
AACATGAGAATGTTTATGCAAAGCACAGCTTTGCCTTTGGCGCACTGGAAGGCTAATGCACGCCTGGGTGACCCGAATCATCTGTCCCACTCCATCTGGACCACTTAAAAAGTGACTATACCCACAAGTCATCCCAAGGACACCATCTGAGAGCAACTTCTTCACTGCCACGGGGAGACATGTGCAATGAGGACAGAGGAGCGGGACTATAACAGCACAGCTCGGCACCATGATGCCGCATGGACCGTACCGTATACAGTATGTGCCAGCAGGCAGGCAACCTGATTACACAGCAACAGGATTAGTGCGCTGGACAACAACGGTAGTGGATCATGCATTCATTCTGCAGCGCCGGTGCTTCTGTCAGAGGGCTGGAAATGTGCTGACGAAGCAGCTGGCCTTCCTGGGAACGATATATATCCCATGGTTGGTAGGGATGTGTACTGGTGCAGCGGTGTGCTCTGTCCTAGAGGCTCAGTCAGTCAGTACACGCTATCGATATGCTTATTGCCACATCATTGGTTTGAAGCTCACTCATTAACCCATTTTGGTGTTTTAACTAAGCATCGTGTTATACTTTAGCTATTGAAAAATAGCAGATCTACAAGCTCATAGCGCGCCACCAAGTGTCGCGCTACGAGCTTGTAGGTCTGCTATTTTTGAAGAATCGTTAAAATGTGCCTCAAATCCTTCCGAAAATTGTCATGATTTAGAAGATTTTTTATTTATTTCGACGTCAGGCCTAAATGGGTTAACTTGCGTCTCATTTTGTGACTTCTCCTCTATCCTCTCTATAGTGTCTTCGCTAATTCACCTCACTAAATTCACATAATACTTTTGAGGTACAGGATTTGCTGGAAACACTGTTAAGTGGAGTCATGACTCTTTTACTGGCCTCAGATCGGCGAGGCAAAGAGAGTTGGTGTAGAGGGAAAGAAATGAGGGGAATAAGTACAGAACCCATCACCCAAACATCTAAATGCAGTGTGGTTGCCGACGTTAAAACGTACTAGCCATATGCTCGGTGCTCAGATCCTCTGCGTTTAAAGTGTACCGGATACTTCTGTGGCTTCATGTGCCGCCTGAGCAACTTCATTTAAATTATTGGGCGGGGGCCGTCCGTACTCTATGATCATGTGATCAAGTGGATGGTGTTGAGGTTCTACCAGTATACGCATTCTTCATAAACTCATTATTAAACAAGGCGCACGCACACACGCACACATACAGAAAGATACAGAGAGAAAGATATGCATGCAGACAGACATGGTACACACAGAGAAAGATATGGAGACACACACACACACACAGCCTCCTCTTCCACAACCATTTTGTTTTGATGTGGTGCTGAGGATACAGCATTGAATTTGATACATATCTCCTCCACCGAGAGACTGCCTATGGGTTCATGTTCTGTTCCGTCAAGAGTTTCTGGATGGATGAGAGGCACACATGTTCTGTCTCCGGGGAGAGAGGTTACGGGGAGCGAGAGACCAAGGGCACAGACAGAGACAGAGAGAGAGAGAGAGAGAGAGAGAGAGAGAGAATGAAAGTGGGTTGACTGTGAGAGAGAGAGGGAGAGGATTGGCACAGGGGACTAGAAGATAAGTTAGAAAGAGAACGACTGCGCTGACGGAGAGGTGATGGGCATGAGGAGAGATAAGGAAAATGCAAAGAGAGAGAGAGGGGAGAGGGAGAGAGAGAGGAGGGGGGAGGGAACAATTTAGTTATAGTGGGGGGAAAGAGAGAGAGACTGCCATCGGATAGCAAAGAAAAAGGGGGTTTCAAAGTTGAAAGGGTTTGACGAGGCAGAGGATAGATAGGACAAGAGAATGACAAGGCTTTTGACCAGGTCGATCATAGAATAAGAGTGACAGCTTCAATCCAGGCCAGTAGCAGCAGCTCTGGGTTAGCCGTTGGTACAGAGCTACATACTCTATGAGTGACATAAGGCTGTTAGCCGGAGGTACAGAGCTAACATACCTCCGAGTGATTTAAGGCTGTTAGCCGGAGGTACAGAGCTAACATACCTCCGAGTGATTTAAGGCTGTCAAATCTCAAGTGAAGGGTGACGGTTTCCTCACATCAATGATGGTGCATTGTTAATTCTGTACAGGTACTGCTGCAGACAATTAAAGCAGAATACAATGTGTACACTACATTAGTCTCCAGACGTAAAAACAAACATTGTGAGATAAAAAAAAAATAATAATAATTGTGTGTACACATTGCAAAGATAGTTGAAAACGAGTGGAGGCTGAAAATGTATGCACATTGGTGGAACAATAGTTCAAAGAACTATCAGATAGCTCTTTGAACTATTGCCAGTGGCGTAATTTACCTAGGGTTGCTGGGTTATGTAAACCTACGGTTCCCAAAGGGGTCCACGACACATAGCCGGGGGGGGGGGGGGGGGGGGGTCCGCAAAATTATTCAGATATTTTTATTTATTTTAATGTTTATTTTTTCTTCAGTGAATTCACCTTTAGCCCCACTTAGACAGTCCCACTTGGACACTTTCCAGCCAGGCTCATTCATTCCAATGTAAATATCATGGATTTCACACATTAAATACTGGTTCATTTTTGGAACCAGACCTTCAAAATTTCTCCCAAATCCATCAACAAGGCCTTGCAGCTCTCCCTGTGTGTTACCTTCTGGTTGCCTCAAGCCAAACTGAACTAACTCACTGCCCCTGTAGCCTCCCTCTTATACTAGGCAAGACTATACCAAGGTTACAGTTCTGTAATTGGTAACACATTTAACTAAACATCTGGCTAACCACGGCCCATGAGTTAACTTACACAATTATCTAGTTTAAATAAACCAATTCAAATACCTTTCAGATACATTACATGCACCACAACATCAATATAAATAGAACATATAACCCAAGAGCTCTTGTAACCCAGACAGACACCCCTCCTGCTCTATGTACCTTCCTCCACTCAGTCAAGAGGATCACCAGTACTGCAGGAGAGTCAGGTGCCAAACAATCATAATTAGTTGTATTAATAAATAATAAGTAGTATTGTTAAGTATGGTAAGAGACGGCTTTCGATGGTGACGTATATGTCGATCAGTGTCGGGTGGATTAAAGGAAATGCCTCTATGTATACTTTAATCTGACACCACTGCCATATCAAGCACAAGTAGTCATTACGTCATACGCTGGCACGGCGCACATGCACACATCAATGTGACGTTAACCTACCTACCTATGTGACAATAAGCACCAGTATGACTATTAGTACCAGTAGGGGCGCTGTTGTGCCAGAAACAGAGAGAGAGATAGTGCTGCACTGTTGCCTGCTAATGAGAGAGAGAGAGAGAGAGAGAGAGAGGAGAGAGAGAGAGAGGGGAGTTGCAACACTCAGTTCACACGGGTGTGATTTTAAGTGATTCAAAGTTTACACCTTCATTAACAGCCATGGAGCAGTAAATAGGATTGAGTTGAGAGAGCCATGAAATCACTACAGTGCAAGAAGTGGAACAACTACATTATGTGTTAATTTACACCACACGAAATATAGACAGAATGACGGAATAATTTATCCCCACGCTCTGGTAAATATCGTCGGAAGTCACTCAATGGTCCTGCGTACCACTACCACATGATGCAGTGAGTAGCAGCACGTTAGGTTAATAAAATCCAGTGCTTCCAAACTCCAAC
The DNA here is from genome assembly GCF_963924005.1 of Protomyctophum bolini. Lineage (NCBI taxonomy): Eukaryota > Metazoa > Chordata > Actinopteri > Myctophiformes > Myctophidae > Protomyctophum > Protomyctophum bolini. Next base: position 41,693,077 of record NC_137867.1, on the reverse strand, counting down.
ACTTAGAAAAGTTATCAGTATCACCTGCACAGATTTTCTTGACAGAAAGTAGCTCATACCATGGCTATGGTGAATTTTTGAGTGGTGCAACTACTCCCTTACGGAGATGTGTGTGTGGCTGGGTGGCTGGGTGAGTGTGTCTGAGCACGAAAACAGCATGGTTGTTTTTCACCACCTGTGCGCAACACACACACACACAAACACACACGCACACATTAACTGTATATAAATTATGGTGATTATGGCAGCCAAGTCTTGCTGCCATTATACTGCTTATATTCGCTTGAGCCGAATGTCCACGGCGGCACCCAATGAATGTAATCCAACCGACCTTGAGACTGCACGACACTATAGAAAACATGTCTGTCTGCCTCCATGTCTGTCTGTCTGGGAAAAGTCAGTTTGTGGAACAATAGAACAAGGACTCATCTAAACACAAAGAGCCAGACAGCCTGTTCCATGAATAATAATGCTGGTTATCTTCCATGTTTAGTTCCTGAGGGTGCCTTCAAAAAGAGATGGTGCATCTCAAAGGGTTTCTTTGAAATAAATAAAATAAATAAAGTCTTTATTGATTTGAATTTCATTGCGTTTAGTAATTTTTTTCTTCCAAGAATGGCCTGGTACAATGATGCAGACGAAAATACAGAATGCAGAAGATTTTTTTTAAATCGCTTAATTACTGAAAATGTATTTAAACTTATTTTCAGCAAGTGACACCCTCATATTACAGAGCGTCAGTGGGCGTTATAGGCTAACGTTAGTTTTCTTTTTCCCCAGTTGCTTTTCTCAACAAGGCTCATGTCTTGACAGGTGAAAAAGCCTCTTTATTTGCTCTTAAATTAGATGGCACTCAAGGTCTGCGCCATTCAGTCTCCTGAAAGGTCTGGTTTCTGTGTGGAAATTGTGATGCAGGTATAGTGTACGTATTAGAGACTGACTCACGAGGAATAGATTGCGAGGACAATATATATACGGTATATATGTGTGTACACACACACACACACACACACACACACACACACACACACACACACACACACACACACACACACACACACACACACACACACACACACACACACACACACACACACACACACACACACACACACACACACACACACACAGTGTATATATAGTGAAGGTAAGTATATATGTACATGAAGACAAATAGCAGAAAGAATCTGTGGACACTGAACAGCCAGCACAAATACAGATCAAATAGATGCTGTCGCTGACTGTGACAAGAGGAAAAAACACACCACTCTTACAGTCATTCTCTGAATAATTATGGTGATATTGTGAGTGAGGAACTTATTTATTCCCCTGACAGGAGACTGCTTGAATTTCAACTCCCCTCCCCTCCGTTTGTGAGTATGGGGCTGTCACGATTGCAAATATTGAAGTTGACGATTAATTGTCACACAAATAATTGTGATTAACGATTTAATTGTGTTTGTGGCATTGAACATTGGAACGTTACAATTTCCTTTTAGGCTTCGTAATCACAAATTGCACAGGGCAGATAATATGACAAATTACAAATAACATTTAGACCCGAGGACGATTCTACAAATGCCTTCTAAATCCTGACAATTTTCTGAAAAACCTATGTTTCTGTGTCAGTGGTTTTCAAACATTTTCATGTCAAGGACCCCCAAAAAAAATTGAAATTACCCGCCGACCCCCATCTGAAAATATATTGTTCCATATGGATCCTCCCAGAAGCAAAGATTTGAGCTAAAAACATTCACTCTGAAAGAATATATATAAAGATTTGCGCCACATTTTCAGGATTGTTCAAAAATAGCAGACCTACAAGCTCGTAGTGTGGCACTCGGTGCCACGCTATGAGCTTGTAGATCTCTTATTTTTCAACATACGACGAATTAGACCGTTCCTCACCCAGGAGTCAGCCCAGCTCCTAATCCAGACAGTCCAACAGTCTTGTCAAAACTTGACTATTGTAACTCCCTCCTTACTGGCATAGCTGCATGTGCACTTAAGCCTCTCCAACTGATTCAAAATGCCGCAGCTCGCTTGGTCTTCAAAAATTCTCACATGTCTCCCCCCTCCCATCGCTGCCCGCACACAATACAAAACTCTGATTTTGGCATTCCAAGCAACCAAAGGTATGGCTCCCCCATATCTTGCAAGTATGATTGAACCCTACAAACCCTCCCGCGCACTCAGATCAGCCAACGCAGGGAAGCTGGGAATACCCTCACTAAAAACACCGGGACAACGCTCCACACGTCCCAAACTCTTCTCCCTTCTGGCTCCAAAACTGTGGAATGCACTTCCCATCATGGGCCGTAGCACTTACCCTACCCCTTTAGGTAGCACTTCTTGTAGACTTAGATAGCATTTGATACAGACTTATAGCATGTTATGTAGACAGCGCTATAATTGCATATGTATACAGTCATAGCACATATGTATAGCATAGTATATATGTATAGTTTAATTATATATATTCCACTGTTATGTTCTTAGCTTACGCATGTTTCATGATAAATACTTTTTATGTATGTGATGATGTATAAGGTATTGCCATGCTTTTTGTTCTTGCTTAATGTAAATCGCTCTGGATTAAGAGTCTGCTAAATGCCTAAATTGTAAATTGTTATAACATAATGCTTAAAACACCAAAAGGGGTTCCCGTTCAGAATGGGTTATAGATTAAAAAAAAGTGTATATAAAGAAATGTACAAAATAAAAGCTTGAAGATCTGCCATTTTTGAATGGCAGATCCTCTCAGCCTGCAGAGAACCACCATGATTCCACTCCACATATCCATCTATTCCACTGTCTGTCTTCTCCTCTCCTCTCAGCCTGCAGAGAACCACCATGATTCCACTCCACATATCCATCTATTCCACTGTCTGTCTTCTCCTCTCCTCTCAGCCTGCAGAGAACCACCATGATTCCACTCCACATATCCATCTATTCCACTGTCTGTCTTCTCCTCTCCTCTCAGCCTGCAGAGAACCACCATGATTCCACTCCACATATCCATCTATTCCACTGTCTGTCTTCTCCTCTCAGCCTGCAGAGAACCACCATGATTCCACTCCACATATCCATCTATTCCACTGTCTGTCTTCTCCTCTCCTCTCAGCCTGCAGAGAACCACCATGATTCCACTCCACATATCCATCTTACATAACATAACATGGCAAAGAAGACCACAGATTCAAATCGCAGCGCTGTTTATCAATATATACGGTCACTAGTCGCTGGGAATTTTATACTCACAAAAAAACCAAACGGGGGAGGAAAATGTTCTCATAAACATGTCCGAAATTCAAGTTCATTTTTCAGCCTGCAGAACCACATGAAAAAGGTAAGCTTGTTTTCTACTCCTTTGCAAGACAGTGTCACTAGCTGCAAATAACGAATTGTCAGATATGACGACCGTCGTAGTTTGGGGGAGTTGGCAATATGTTGTCATGTTTATTATCTCCACTAGGAGCAGGTCATGCATTCACCCTATAGTTTCACTGTAATCAACATGAGTTATACATTAATATATTAGCGTCCCTCACTTCACACGGGTGTGGATTGCAGCCAAGTAGCACATGCAGCCAAGTAGTCTGGCAGGCTGCAAGACGTGCAAGTCCGTAAACACACCAAAACACATTCATGACCGCCAGAACAGAAGGTGATGTTTATTTTTTATTTCTATTGTGATCCTGGGCACATCACAGAGAAATTGTCCATTTATATTATTGCAGGTATTGTTAGCCAATTCCTATTTGTCTGGCTTATGGGATATACCTGAACTAGCTCATCACAAACATGTTGTGTTTACCAGTACGAGCCCACATGAGATGAACGTCAAATTCCACATTTATAAACGTGACAATTAACACCCCCCCAAAATCCTGCACGCACACTGGCTGGCGCACGCACGCACGCACGCACGCACACACGCACACACACACACACACACACACACACACACACACACACACACACACACACACACACACACACACACACACACACACACACACACACACACACACACAAAGTAATATATTGGTAGCTTAATACAGCATGCTTTGATATCACAGACATGTAGAGTTGCTGAACAAGCATGCTATTTTAGAAAACAACATGTTTTGAGTGTTGTTATTTGGAACATCATGTGACATGATAGTCCGGCAGCCGACAGGCTTGGTTTGTTTAAAGTGGGAAATTTGGTATATAGTCTTTTTTATTGGACTAAAATATTGTCTATATACATACATTCATGAATCCACTTGCTGACTGGCTGTCACTATTGGGCAATTATTTTCTCATTAACATGCTATGGCAGGCAAAATTGTCAAAAATGTCTTTCCTTATGTCTTAAGTAGCATGTGACAATGATTCTGAATCCATTCCAAGCATTAGTTTGCACAAAAAACACTCCTTGGGCTAAAAACGGCCCATGTGATGAGGTCAGCACATTTTGGGCAAGTGGCTGTTTTTAGCCCAAGGAGTGTATTTTGTGCAAAACTAATGCTTGGAATGGATTCAGAATCATGAAAACCCCCTGGTTTGACATGTTACATGCTACTTAAAGCATAAGGAAAGTTTGACATTTTTGCCTGCCATAGGATGTTATTTGGTAGGGTCACAAGAAACCCCTATAAAACAAATTCTCCAATACCGACAGCCGGTCAGGAAGTGGATTCATGAATATATGTAATAGACAATATTTTAGGCCAATAAAAAAAAGACTATATACCAAATTTCTGCCGGACTATAATGGGAGGAAGAGAATAGAGATTATGTAATCGACATGTTGCGCTGCTCTTTCATGGCTGTAGGTTTAAATTTAACAGCATATACTCGCTGTCATTATGATTAATGCATAATGGCTCCTAGTGGAGCTTTGCGCTCTACTGCGGGCACCTCGTGTAGTAAATTAATATTTTGTGGTGTTAATTTAAAGTTGGCTTGCGTGTCTGCAGCTGGCTGGTTCCAGTAAACCCCACAAGCCAGAGAGACAGGAGCATTGTAATTGTCTACTGCCCAACATTAAATACATGATAACCTGCTGTCAGTGTGCTGATGCTGATATATATATATATATATATATATATATTAGCTGCATGTGCAAGATCAGCTGTGGGCGTACAGACACACACAGACACACAGGGTGAATGCATGATCTCCTGGCAGAGATACTAAAACCGTGAAAAGAAAATATAAAAAGTAAATAAGTGGTTGGATTAGCCTATAACCACTGTAGCACTATAGGCTTCATGTTGGACTTGGAGGCGATGGAGCCACAGGACCTCTGCTGCTCCTTCTAAACAGTTGAACCCCAGAATCCATATATTCGGGGAGGAACATTACATTAGCCAAAGAGCTGCAAACTCGTAGATCGGCTACTTTTTTACAAAGAGGGGTACAGACTACAGAGCCAACTCAGGTCCAGTTTACTAACTAGGGTGCATGGAGACTGTCACACACAATTTGTCACACACGTTACCGCAGTGACATTGTTCTCCGCATTTGACCCGCCTCTTGGAGCGGTGAGCTGCAGCCAAGGAGCGGTGAGCTGCAGCCAAGGAGCGGTGAGCTGCAGCCGTGCCGCACTCGGGAATCATTTCATTAGTTTATTTGACCCCCCAATCCAACCCATTTATGCTGAGCGCCAAGCAGGGAGGCACATTGGGTCTCATTTTTACAGTCTTTGGTATAATGGCCCGGCCGGGGATCGAACACCGATGTCCCAGTTTCAGGGGCAGACACTCTATATCCACAAGGCCACTGTCTGGTCAAACATCAGAGGCATTTCATGCACATATAGCTGTCTCAGAGATATAAACACAGATGCAGAAGATTTGGATTCATGGAAGAAATGTGTCATATTAAGACACGCGCACGCACACGCGCACACACACACACACACACACACACACACACACACCACACAGTGAGAGTGTGTACAGCCAGCCTATACCTTGACCGCCTCCATGTGCGTGACTCCGTCGAACGGCGTGTCGTTCACCGCCGCTATCTGGTCACCGACCCGCAGCCCCTCCCTCTGGGCCGAGGAGCCGGGCTCCACCAGGGACACGTAGATGCCCACGCCGTGCTCCGACCCCCCGCGGATGCTGAAGCCCAGGCCCTCGTGGCTCCGGCTGCGCGTCAGCGTGACCCGATGCATCTCACCCCCTGCCCCGAGTCCGAACCACGGCATGAGTGGAGCCAGAGGAGGAGGAGGAGGCCCTGCAACCGTCCCAACTACACTCCCGTCCACCATGGAGTTGCTGCTGCTGAAAGCGGCCTCCGGCCAGGTGGAATAAGCGAGAGGCTGCTGCTGGTGGTGGTCATGAGGGCTGGAGGGGGGGAAATACATGGTTTCAGTGTTGTTTGTCGTCGACTAAAACTAAGACGAAATTGTTTTTTCACTACGATACCTAAATGGAAACTAAATGAAAACTAAGCTATGATGACTAAAACTATAAGACTAAATGTAGAATTTCTAAATGTAAAATTTCATCAACAGCTAAAAACTAGACGAAGGAGACTAGTGGACAAGAGATCCAGTATAAGTCATTTTTGCTGAAAATAGCAGATCTACAAGCTCCCGTTGTGAGCTTGTAGATCTTCTATTTTCAGCAAGTGTAAAAAACAGTCAAAATACACTTGACTTTAGTCGATTAAATCAACTGTAGATTTAGTCCACTAAAATCTTATGACATTTAGTCAACTAAAAGTAGACACTAAAACATTCCAGGTGACTAAAATGTGACTAAAACTAAATGAAAACTATTCAAGAGACGACTAAAACTAAAATCTAAATTTGCTGCCAAAAACAACACTGCATACAGTGGTGTGACTTTGATGTATATGTAAAGCCTGTTCTTCTAGGCTAAACAGCAGGGCAACTGCAGGGTTGTACGTGTTTGACGCGTGCAGTGTGATTAAATCAACGTCCAGAGAGTTTTCTTACTTTGGGATATGTCAATCCATTTATTACTTTCTTTCAGCAGTAGTACAACGTAAATTAACTGTGTAAACTTTCAAACAAACAAACTGAACCTATAATGACCACGCACGGTCGAAAACTGTCTCGTCTTCCCCTGTCGCACCTTAGTGCCGTCACAGTGACAGGTAAAAGAGCGTTTCCATGCCAACCACCCACCATTCTGATTGACTGATAGACATGACGTCATTGTACAGAAAGACATCATTAATTAGTGTAAACAAACAAAACAAAATAAACAAAAAGCATTTTGGCTCCAACAATGTATTTGGGCTTTAATTGAGTATGTCACATTTTCCGTACTTTTACTTCTACTCTGGCTATAAGTGCTCACTGCGTTCGCAACAACTTCAAAAGTTACTAGCGAGGCAGCGACATTTTGATTATTATTACAAAACATACAGGCTAGACATTAACCACTTCAGCCCTATATATATACACATTTTGGCCATTTGAAAATAGCCGATCTGCAAGCACTGAGCTTGTATATCAGCTATTTATTTCAAAAGATTTATACATTTCAAATTTTGAAATGGGACATTCTGCATAATGATTAGCCTTTAGGCCTACTTTTGGTATACGCCTATACTTAAGTACATTTTCATGCCTTTTGTACTTTTACTATAGGCTACATTTTGAATTCCGAACTTTTACTTGTAACGGATCAGATATGGCAGTATATTGATACTTTTTTGTATACTTTATAGTAAAAACATACCTTATTGTCCACCCCTGATGGTTCGCATTCCCCATCATCATGTCCCCGAAGCTCTCCGTGGCACCGCCGCTGTTCGCCGGCGGCGGCTGCAGCAGCAGCAGATGATCCGCCTTCAGGAGGTACAGTCCCTCGGACGTGTACTGGTCGAACAGCAGCTGGTCGGAGCGGGGGATGACCAGGCGCAGCATGGGCAGCAGCTGCCGCTTGCCGGCCGTGTCGAGGATCACCCGGAGGGTGTGCACCAGGTCGCAGACGTTGCGCTTGGCGTGGTAGACATTGAGACAGTGGATGAACTGCTCTCGCTCAGAGTCGCAGAGCAGCGAGTTGAGCGCGTTGTGGAGTTTACGCACGTTGGCCGAGAGCGCTCTGCTGCTGATGCTGCTGCCGCCCGAGGAGCCCGACGGCCCGGCGCCCGAGTTCACCACCGCCGCTGCTGCTGTGCTGCCGAGTGACACGCGCTCCAGATCCGTGCTCATCGTAGCCTATATACAACATAACGGGATGAGGGGAAGAGGTTGCGCATCAGCGATGGTTTTCAGTGTAAAGAAAATCCAAAAAAGGGTAGCACATGATCCAAATTTTTTTATTAATCGCGGTCAAAGTATACTCACGTTTCCATGTCTTTGTTGTCACAAGACTGTCTTGTGCCAACAAAGACATGGAAACGTGACAACATAACGGGACTCACCGCATCATACAGATATAGCTCCGTTGGCTCGTCGACCATGGCATGCGGGATGATTTTATTGCGCTCGTTATAAACAGTCCAAGTCTATAATAAGCCCATATATAGTTTCAAGAGCGAACTGCAATGGGGAAAAAACGGTCCATCCATAGCCTACTCCATAACCACTGCACTATAGTGCTAACGACGATATAGCCTATAGGCTATGGTTATATCTATCGTGGCATTTTTTTGCAGGTCCGACCTCGCTCGGTCCACCGCTATACCAGGCCAGCAGCTAAACTAAACCGTGAGTCCGCAACAGGTGGAAATGCATCCCATGCATCTACGTGCGTAATGGAGGGTTACCGGGTTACCGCGGTGGAATACAGCCTCAAAATAACGCTTTTTTTTAAAGCCCAAACCAAGGCGTGTGTTCTGTTTCTTCTACACTGCCCGCGCGGAAGTATTGCCTTTCTTGACGTGCTTACTTTAATAGTTTAATATACGACAGCAAAGCAATTAAGTTTGCCATGTGTAGCTCGTATAGCCTAGCCGAATAGCTTTCGCGCAATGATCCCCCCCAAAAAGTATAGTGTCCAATATCCTGAAATATAGGCTACACTGAAATCCCTCGGAATCTTAGAAGTCTGTAGTCGTAGGCTATATTGACCACTCACTCTCCACTACTACCACCACCATCACCATCACAATAATCCTCGCTCTCTCGTGTCCCCCAGCTCTCTGCCGTGAAACGAAATGATGACCACCAATAAAAGCTTATTGCGTCCCTGTGACGAACATGGGAGATCTCATTGTGTGTTCACTTCACTGCTGCAAGCCTATATACCTTTTAGTATAATGTCATGATGTGCGCTCACTTTCCTGCGCGCGGGCTGTCTCTGTCTGTATAGGAAATGACGCAGGTGTCCGTCTGCCTGTGCTGTGCGTGCGTGTGCGCGTGTGTCAGTCAGTCAGAGGCTCAGAGCCACACAGAGAGCATGCATACAGTCAGTCAGTGCGTGTGCGTGTGTGTGTGTGTGTGTGTGTGTGTAGTACGTGTGTGTGTGTGTGTGTGTGTTGCTTAGGAACTGACACCAGTCACACATGTTTATTTTGGGCAAGCACTTAACTGATGTAATCGGAAATGCAGGAATAGAAAAAATATTTCTAATTCTAACTGCTGACATTTGTGTATGGACATACCCCATATGATGCGTTCATATGCAGTGGTGGACAGTAGCCTATAAACTAAGTAGATTCATAGGCCTATATGATCCTATACTTCAGGACATTTATTGTTTTAGCTATATCTGTACTTAACCTATGGCTTTCATTCAAAGACAATTATGTCGTACTTTTTACTCATTTCCAGTAAGGGGCCGTATATAGGCTATACACATCATGAATTCACCACATAAACCCTATTTCAAAAGCAGTGCAACACGTGCAATGTAAACTTGTAGATCTGCTAACGTTAAAAAAAATCTTAATTTTTTTTACATTTCTTACAAGTTCATGAAACTTTGAAAAGCTATACATTTCAAAACAGCAATGCATTGATATACTACAAAAAATACTTTCTAATTTGCCTATACTTTTGAATGCACAAGTATTTTTCAATGTATATATATAGGCCTATATTTTTCAGAGTATAAGGCCTACTCCAGCAGGCTATACTTTACCTCAACCTTCATTTGTAGTCGAGTAGGCCAGAGGGAGTTCAACAAACCATGTGCAACCCAGATTTGGCACAAACAAGGGACTAAATTAATTTTGCTCCCATGCCACAAAAATGTGGAACGCCCTACCAACTGTCATTAAGACATGTGAATCCCTTGACTCCTTCAAAACCGCTCTCAAAGGGCACCTATACGGACGGCTACGGTAAAATCTAAATCCCCCACCCACTTTCCCCCTCACTATATGTTTTTTTCCCCCTTTTTACATCCTTATATAGAATGTGTATATGAATTGAAAAAGGTTGAACAAGGACCCTCTTGTAAACAAGTGTAATGCGGTGTCGTCCACTCACAGTTAACAGTTTTTGTATTGAGTTGCGCTTGAAATGTACTGTAATTCTGCACACTGTTAATAAATACTTCAAACAATCAATCAATAATATTTGACCAGGAGTATCTATACTGAATTACTGTAGCCTACTATAGGGTTGGGCACTTTTCATAATGCAGTGAGTGTAGCGGACCCAGCTGGCAATAAGGAGTTGGAGATCGACTGATGAATGTTACCATTTTATTTGTAAACTGTCACCGTGAAAACTGAAAGAAAAACATATAATACATACATCAAAGATCAATAAGCATCACATCAATAGCGTCACATATCAGTAAATCATATATATAAGCAGTTTCATAATATAAAAGTAAATCATATTTATGGCATAACATGTCTACATTTCTGATAATTATTACAAAATATGCATCCTGAACCATAAATCATAATCCACATTAGACAGATCAGGAAACATGAAACTCCAAACAAACATTCAGTGAACAATAACAAGAAAACATAAGAAACAATAATACCTTTTTCCCCTTCCAGCTAGGCGCTAAATCATAGAGTTCTAAACGGCATGTCTCTCTCAAGGTCCATTCTTGTGTTCTCTCAAAGTTGTCCATGGGGATCGCACCAAACATGTCTGTTTGTCATGCGATTCCCCATGCCGTCCGTCCATGCCAAACAATTCCTCTCCCTGCACCTCTCCCAGCTGGATTTAAATAGCCCTCTGATGACAGCTGGAAGGAGCTGGCTGGCGCTTCCGGCCATACTCTTCAAAATAAAGGTTTGACCATCCCGGGGTCCGTTACACTCCCACCAAAAATAATAGTGATTTTTAAAACCCTTTAGATAAAGTTAAAAATTACAATTTATTTTTACATAAAAATCATGTGACCCCGGACGCATTTAAGATTTTCACAATAGGTAGCAATAATCTGAACAACCCTTCTCCCACCATGATTCCTCCTCCCACCATGGGTACGGATGCCTGTACGTCATCTGGTTGTCGTCCTCGTTGCAGTGGTGCTCCTCTAGCTGCTCGTGTCGCTACTAAAGCAGTCAGGGTGTCTTCCTTGGCAGCCACTGCCTTGGGGGCCTGGCCCTCAGCTTGAACTTGATTCTGAGGGATGGCATGAGGCTCGGCCCCTCCGACCTGCAGAACACCAGCTCCAACTGAATCCCCTGGCCTCTTGGGATCGAAGGCTACGGCTGATGCACCCTGCTGGGCTGAGTCTTTGGGCTTCCCTGCTGCCACTCCCTCGTTCACCTCCAGTTGTTCCTCGATGCCCTTTTCTTCCTTGCGATCCAGCGCACCCGACCTGGCTGTTGTGTCTGGCAGTGGTGGATCTCCTTTTGTTGCTCCTCTGACAGCCTGGAGCTTCCTTTGCTGCTCCTGTGCGACAGCCTGGCGCTTCCTTTGCTGCTCCTGTGCGGCAGCCTGGCGCTTCCTCTGCTGCTCCCGCTCCTGTACGGCATCCTGGAGCCTCCTCTGCTGCTCCCGCTCCTGTGCGGCAGCCTGGAGCCTCCTCTGCTGCTCCCGCTCCTGTGCGGCAGCCTGGAGCCTCCTCTGCTGCTCTCTCTCCTCTGTGGCCTTTAGCTGCTCCAGTTCTTCATTCTTTTTCTGCTCTTCCACTTGTCTTGTTGCCTTTAGCTGCTCCAGTTCTTCCTTCTTTTTCTGCTCACGTATCATTTCATACTCTGTTGTCCATGATGAGGCTTTGGAGTGAAAGGAATCATAACTAAACTTTTCATGAAAATAATTATGCACTTCCATTCCGTAAAACTTTCCATTGACCATGTTCTCAGCAACAACTTTGAAAAAATCTCTTGAAGCGCTTTCACATAAAGCCACTCGGCCTCGTAGACCATCAGGTGGTGTGATGCTGCATTTCTGGATTTCACCATACAGTTCAAAAATGTCTTTACTCTTCTCCAAGGTGAAAAGGAGAAGTCTTGGGTCCCTCTCTGTAACGCTGGACCTTAACTGTTTCTTTACTACTCGTGCTGCCATTTTCCAATGTTCATATAGTTCAAAAATACTTTTCACTTTATGCTCAACCTCAGAATCTGTATTGTCTGCCATTTTGAAAACGACTAAATATACCTTAAATTACTCCAGGATTAATGTAACACAGGTAAACTCATATTTCCATAGATAATTGTATTGCAAATGAACAAAACAAACACTTAACCTTTGCATTTGCAAACCTTAATAGCAGAAAAGTTTAACCTTCCTTAGAGCCTATGCAATTTAAATATGCTCTTTAACAATGTAAATGTCCATCATTATAAAAGTTGAATTCACTGTTCACTTTCCGTATAGTCATTCTTTGTTTCCTGACCGTGTGTAAGATTGAAGAGTGTGGTTGAGCTCAGATGCCTTGGAGTGAGAGGTCCATTTTATTGCAGGTGTACTGTAGGCAGCAGGCCTCCATGGTTTGTAGAATGTAGAGATGATCCGGGTAAAGTTTTCACTGTAGCGGACCCAGCTGGCAATAAGGAGTTGGAGATCGACTGATGAATGTTACCATTTTATTTGTAAACTGTCACCGTGAAAACTGAAAGAAAAACATATAATACATACATCAAAGATCAATAAGCATCACATCAATAGCGTCACATATCAGTAAATCATATATATAAGCAGTTTCATAATATAAAAGTAAATCATATTTATGGCATAACATGTCTACATTTCTGATAATTATTACAAAATATGCATCCTGAACCATAAATCATAATCCACATTAGACAGATCAGGAAACATGAAACTCCAAACAAACATTCAGTGAACAATAACAAGAAAACATAAGAAACAATAATACCTTTTTCCCCTTCCAGCTAGGCGCTAAATCATAGAGTTCTAAACGGCATGTCTCTCTCAAGGTCCATTCTTGTGTTCTCTCAAAGTTGTCCATGGGGATCGCACCAAACATGTCTGTTTGTCATGCGATTCCCCATGCCGTCCGTCCATGCCAAACAATTCCTCTCCCTGCACCTCTCCCAGCTGGATTTAAATAGCCCTCTGATGACAGCTGGAAGGAGCTGGCTGGCGCTTCCGGCCATACTCTTCAAAATAAAGGTTTGACCATCCCGGGGTCCGTTACAGTGAGTCTTTCATTCTGAAACTGATTGCACGTGGCAGTCTGCATGGCAGTCTTTACAGTAAGCTGATCAAGCAGTATTAGCCCCCTCATTCCTGATACAACTTGTCATATCCAAAGGCTTATGGCCTATTTATGAACAGCTATTTTTAGGCCGTACGTGGCCTAAAAATGCCCCTCTCTATATCTATACCCTATTTCATAAGTATCACGGGAGTAAACAAGTTGCATTACCAATTAAGTCCCACAGAATCTTCACATGGAATGACATTCCCCAGTCAGGGCAGAACAGTTTTATACACTGCACAGTAGCTTCTGTTTAAACATGCACTCAATACATTGAAGATGTGTCATTATCATTATTATTTTAAGTTCTTCTCTGATGAACCCTCCTTAAACACCTCTCAGAGATGCATTAACAAATGCAGGATTTGTTTACCGTGCACTCTTGGGAGAAATCGGCCTATTCAGCAGGTCCATGTTCATCTCCTCGAATCACATCACAGGGCCATTATTTATTTCAATGTTTTCTACTCTAACTTCTCTCTCTCTCTCTCTCGAACAAGTCCCCCTATTTAACAGCTGCAACTCTTGCAAGACAGCAACTGTATGAATTGATTGCCTGAGTCCCGTGGTGGGAATTCTGCTCTGATTATGGCGAATATTAAGTAGTTCCGGTCATTTTGTGGGGGGCACAGGGGCGACATATTAAAAAATATATATATATAGCATCATGTGTATTGTTGACCTATTTCTAAAATATTAGCGCAACTTTCACTCAACTTTGACCCCTCCCATATTTTTTGGGCATAGTGATATGGAGACAAAAAAACTTGTGTTCGTGTGATAGAGGGGTTCCAAATGAACAAAAGTTGCACTGTATGGTAGAAATAGGTCAACAATACAAATGACGCTAGTTTTGTGAAATAATTAACTTTTAATGTGTGGCCCCTGTGCCCCCCACAAAATGACCGGAACAACTTAATATTTCACCAAAACCAGAGCAGAGCTCCCACCACGGGACTCGGACAATTCATTAATACAGTTCGAACCACTATATTAATGGCAAGTATTATGTAAAAAAAATCTTAACTATCCCTTTAAAGGAATGGAATACACACAAGCAATTTATAGTAGCCTACCATCACGTGTCTCTGCTTGTGGCCACTGTCCCACAAAATAATAACTATGCACATGTTTCTGCATATTAAAGGAGCACTTGTGTGTGTGCGTGCGTGCGTGTTATTTTCTCCTGGGCATTATGATAACGGAACAGCAATATGGCACACAATACATTACAGATTGCAATACCTTTGATAGGCTGGGCACATTAAAAGTATTAGATAACAGAGGTAGCCACAGGCACAGTCAGATGACAGTTGCTATCTCACAATACCCCCCCCCCCTCTCTCTGTGTGTGTGTGTGTGTGTGTGTGTGTGTGTGTGTGTGTGTGTGTGTGTGTGTGTGTGTGTGTGTGTGTGTCTCTCTCTCTCTCTCTCTCTCTCTCAGAGATAAATGAAAACACATCACATCTGTCTCTGAGTCTCACTGTGTTTTCACACGTGCATGTACTCAGAGTAGAGGTGGTTCGGATGCCTCTCGGGCGTCTCCCTAGGGAGGTCCTCGAGGCACGTCCCACTGGGAGGAGACCCCGGGGCAGACCAAGGCGCAGTTGGAGGAAACACATCCGACTCACTGGCCTTGGAACGTCTCGGAATCCCCCAGAAGGAAGTCACTAATGTTGCTCTGCAGAGGGAAGTCTGGAGCACTCTGGTGGAGCTGTTGCCCCCGCGACCTGACTACGGATAAGCGGTTGAAGATGGATGGATGGATGTACAGTATACTCTTGTTCTCATGATATCTTCTGCCCTCTCCTCTCTTGAAATATAGTCTATGCCATGGTGTGTACAGTTACACACACACACACTCACTCACGGCACACACTTTAGTGCAAAGAAAAGGAAAGAGTTTGGCTGTAGGCCTATAGTGCAAAATACTGGCTATACTGTTTGATACTGGCTAAAATACTGGCGCAAAGAAAAGAAAAGGAGCGCGCGCGCAAAAGTCCCAAAATAATGCGACATACAACATGCTTAAGATTGCAATTTTGCTAAGCACTGCAGCAGCATTGTCATCAGTAATACAACACAACACATCCACTCGCAGATATGTTAGATTCAGGAATTGATGTAATTAAACATCCACACAGAAAGGATACATAAACTCTAGAACAATCAAACCATAAAATTGTATGTCCTGACAGTCAGTAATCTTTATACTGTAAAAACCTGTATTGCAGACAAAAATGAAAACGCAAAAAAACTGTTATCTTTATCTGAACTCATACTCGATCTAACAAAAATAATAATTCAATTCAAACAAACAATCAAGATTTCAAAATTCAAATGTTAAGGTTCAAATTTTTCTGCAAGTCCTGCAACACAAAGTTAATTTAAATGTCTCCAATGAGTCAAGTATCACAAAAGTAATCAAACCAAAAATTGTACAGTATCTTCTATTTTTCAAAAATCAAGTAATCCATGAAGTCATCAAATAGAAAAGGCAATCCATTGCTCAAAAAGGGGGGAAATAAATATTGCTCACCCAACCTTCAAGTCAGGAGGCCACAGCAGGTTCCCCTTTGTCCACAAGCTCTGAAGGGATTCAGAGCTAAACACTCTGAAATGTCCCTTGACCAAAATGTACTCTCTTTACTTCACAGATACTCATGTGGTTTATCAATTGCAGATTATGGTTTGGTATTGGCCTTAAAAGAGTATCTTAAACAAACCACCATCAAACACTCTTTTTGATACCTGAAACTTGTATAGCTGTTCCTGTTACTGTTACATCACTTCCTGGAACTATCACTGACATGGTTTTTCCCCACAGCTCCCCCTATGATCAAAACTTGTCAACATAAAATGAATGACATTCACACAACACAAAACAAAATATTTTTGTGAACCCTTCTAGATCAGTAGTTTTCAACCCTTCTCATATCAAGGTCGATTATTTATTCAGCATTTGAGCCACAGACCACCATTTGATGAGATTTAGCCTCTCAGACCCAAGCCATTATTGTTGGGTAAGATTTTGTCCACAATTCCATGCTGTATTGATGTGTTACCATAGGAGAGAAAACAGGCAAACGTTGTTTGCATTCTCTATTTGTGTAGAGTTGTAAATTAAGTAATGCAGATGTTTAACAATAATTTAACTCTTGGGAGAGTAAAATGAAACCAAATGGACCCATAAGGGTGGCAAAGAGTGGTGGGGTCTATGTCCCATGGTCGACTTGGTCGTCTAGTTCAATGCTGGAATGTTTCAACTTTAACAACTCAAAGCCAACATTATAAGAAAACACTTCAAGAGTACTAAGAGATATCTGCTGCGAGTATAGTTAGTCGTAGGCTATAGTAGTCTAATGATCTCAGCACAGAGATTCCATGTTCAAATCAGCATTTTAAATTAAATTTAATGTGATTCCATGTTCATGTCACAGACGTCCTCAAATAGTTCAGTGTGTGAGTGTTTCAACTTTACCAACTCAAAGCTAACATACAAAAGAATGCTTCACTCTAAGCACAGAGATTCCATTGTACAAATCAGCATATCAATGTAACTTTACTAACTGAAGGTTAACATACAAAAGAATGCGTCAGAAAAGAACTTCAGAGGACTACCCTTACCAAGTAAAATAAGGTTCAACGTGTCCTTGAGTGAGCTCCAAATGGCCCTGTATGGGACTGTAACTGAGAGTGTACAAATGGAACACTCAACAAGCGAGTGTACAAATGTACACGGGGGTCCTTGAAATTAAAACGTTTGAGAACCACTGTAACACTAAATGGAGGAAAAAGCCTTAAATAGCATCATCTGCAGTAACATCTGTGAAGGAAGTAGGAAGAGTTATTCTGTGTGCATAGAGCCCATGGATCATTACATCTTCCACTCCTTCTGCGCATCTCTGACGTGGTCACTCAGAACATGGCTGGTGGTGAGAGAATATGATTCCAAGTGGAACGTGTTCCTCAGTCATGTTGCAGGTCCTTGATGTCAGGCCGTTTGATTGTTTACCGTCTTAGTAGTATACATATGATAGGCCTACGGTTGATGATGCTGTGTGTTTGGTCGTGTAAACAAATTTAAACGTTTAATTTGATGTATTTGTATTTTTATTTATTCATCTTGTTTTATATTATGTTTTTGTGCTCATACATAATGTCCATGCATACGTATTATGTTGTTGTTGTTGTTGTTGTTGTTGCTTGTGTTTGTTTTTTCTGTTTATTTGTAAAAAAAAATCCAAATAAAGTACTGATCATAAAAAGTATGTAGTATAATGTATAGTATTGGCTCTACACACTTTGCTTCATTGACAGCACTGTGTGGACTCAGTCTGTGGGATGGATAGACGGATATCTCCTGAGTGAAAGATTATCAGACAAACAAAATGCTTGGGAATTGTGGGATAGCTGCATTAGATACGTGCAGTCATTTTCTCTCCATCTGGTGGACAGTTCACCAAAGTGGCCATGAGAAGAGAACCCACTGCCGGATGCTGTATAAACCCAAGGGTGCATGGCGGTGTATCCCAAGCAATCTCGGGATACACTGGCACCATCTGGCCAGTGGGAGAGATCAGCCTCTTCAGAGGTTTATTCCTGTACCACCACCCGGTGGCAAGCAAGCATCCTTCATGGTGGCTTTCTTCCAGGCACACATAATTTATTCACAACACAAGCACACCAAACAGTCTCAAACCATGTCAACCCATTCGTAGAAGGGAAAGGACGGGGCTCCGTATAGGGGCGCATACTTTTGTCCGACGTCACGTACTAACAGTCCGACATGTGTGGCCGGTTAAGACACATGCGTGGCCGGTTAAGACTCACCCGTGGCTCCTGACATGTGCATGGCTGTTTAAGACACATGTGTGGCCGGTTAAAGGCTCATTCATAGACTGGATTTTCGGTGGTTAGGTGACCACCGCTCCGGTGGTGAGCTGACCACCGGAGCTGAAATAACGTTGAGCGGTGGTGAGTAAAAACAGAGAGACGGGCTGGGCGGTGGCGGTGGTTTGCTCTTCACCGCGGCTCGTGACGTCATGTTCGGTGGTCACCTAACCATGCACCGAAAATCCAGACTATGAGCCTTAAGACCCGTGGCTCCCGACATGTGTGGCCGGTTAAGACACATGCGTGGCCGGTTAAGACACACCCGTGGGCCGTGGCTTCCGCGTGCGGTTAGGGTTAGGACGGTTAAGGTTTCGGGCTATTGCATGTCTGACTGTTAGTACGTCGGACCAAATACAGTATACGCACCCCTCCGTATATAACACATTGAGCACAAACCCCACATTAAAACCCATTCAATACCTTGCATGAACATAACAAACACATGCATGTCATCATGCCACAGGCTAGCCCGGAGGCTACAGCTATACTGTTCAACCTCGCTCCTTCCCTAGCAAAGGGAAGGTGGGCGTCAATTCCACAAACAGGAGAATGGGCTGATAATTGGAGGCCTCCTTTTAAGCCTTTTCTGACGAACACTAAAAGCACCTGACATTTCCCTCCGACAATTATGGCATGGACCAGTACGACTCCCGCTCACTCAGAGCAAGCGATAATGGTCTGGAGGCCAAGCAACGCTTAAAATACAGCGACTTTGGAGTGCTATTTTTAGCTCCACACTGCCGAGATGCACAGACGTAGGAGACCGCAAACCAAACCTGCCTGTACATTATCGGCTCTGGTGCATCGGGACGGAAGTGTTTCCATCTCAACTGAATTAGGAAACACACAGCACGGGCTTGGCTAATATTTTACTGCAGTAACGCAACTTTAGACAAAAGGTGTGTGCCTCTATAAAACAACATGAGGAGGAATCTATGCAAACAGTCCGCTCAGCTGTTTCCCCATCTGTCTATGCCAGACACGGTCGGTGATGCATGTACGTACTGTCACTCCCAGGCAAATGGCTATATACCCCAACATAACAAATGAAAACGTTTGGGAACCACATGGCATACAGCAGGTGTCAATCTAGATATTCTTTTCGATTAATTGTGCAGCACTACTACAAGCTCGCAACACGCCGACGCGTTGGGACTTGTGAGCTTGTAGATCGGCTATTTTCAGAGTGGAACCAAGCATAAAATGACTTCTACTGGATCTCTTCTCCACTAGTCCCGTTTTTGTTGATGAAACTGACCGTACATTTTTGTCTTAGTTTTAGTCATCGTAGGTTACTTTTTATTTAGTTTTCTTCAGTGAAAAAAAGTATAGTCGAATAGTGTGATGCAACCACCGAATGTCTCATGCAGTGCCAGTAGGACATTAGGACATATCTCGCCAATTCACCCTTTGTCAAGTGCTGACTCTGGCAGTCAAATATATGGCCGAAACTTGCCCAAATATAGAGACTGCCGGACATCATGCTGATTTTACAGCGGAGGACTGGCCGTGGATGTAGTCTGAGATCAATGCCGTTAGACCTGATCTGTTTTTTGAGGGGTGCTAGCCCCTCCTATGCTCAGCTTTGTGGGTGACTTTATCATTCTTATCCCCAATTGCCCCTTTTCTTACTTGCACACAATCCCACACCCCCAGACAGACAGACAGAAAGATGGAGGGAGGGTGGGCTTGCCTTTTTTTCTTTTGTTTTATCTTCCACACGGTTTGCAGGTTTACATACAAATATTAATAATACAGTAATACTTTTTATGACTAAGACACAGGAAATATAAATAGCTAGAACTGCACTCTGTTGAGTGCCTACTTGCTTGTTGCACACAACTAGTGCGCAAGCAGAGCGCGCAAGTACTGTCGACCGCTACAAACAGTCAAATCTCAGGTGGTGGCGTATATGTCGATCAGTGTCGGGTGGATTAAAGGAAATGCCTCTATGTACGTATATATACAGTATGTAATTTGTAAGTTGATTAGCGGTATACTGTGGTTACTTTGCGTATGCCCCGTTTGATGCGTATGTATCGTAGCAGCATATGACGTCAGGGTATAACTGGTACAACTAGCTCTCAATGATGACGTAATAAAGATGTGGGTTAAAGGACCCAATGGCAGGGTGTAATTGGTTTTCGATGGTGACGTAATGACGATATGTTTTAGTGTCGGGAGGATTAAAGGTAATGCCCCTATGTATACATGTGTCATACGCCGTCATACGCTGGCACGGTGCATACGCATCAAACGGCGACATACGCATCGAAGCACTGGACGAAGACTTACTATTACTTTGTTCATTCCTAAACCCTCACCCAGCCCCTTCTCCATGGGTTTTTCCTGTAAATTCCTACTGGCAGGATATTTCGTGTGTAAACGGTATACAAGTACAACATTTATGTCATGGTTGTATCTGTGCTTTGTTGAGTGCCCCCCCCCCCCCCCCAGCCTTCTTGAAGCTTGAGCATTGAGACTGGAGGAAGCCATGTTTTGATGACACTTTACTTATATGAAAGAGGCACAGTTTGTGTTTTAACAGCATTTCACTTATGAGCTATTGATCACGGAAGCTCAAATCTGCAAACGATGCAATTCACCGCTGAGCCGTTCCAAACAATTTTGATCTGACGACACAATTGCTTCTTGATTGATTCAATTCTCTGAAAGATTACTACAGGCAATTATGATAATCTCTCAATACAGAACCACATTAAGCCAACATCATCTCCAAGAGAAGTTGAGTTCTCCCTTAAAGGACAACTTCAGTTTTTTTTCCAACCAAGGTTCATGTTTTAGGTTGTTATTAGAGAAAGTAAAAGATTTGCTGCTTTCTTTTGTTTTAGCGATTTTAGCTATTTTTGACAGGGGGGCGAACATGGGGCTAAATATGTATTATTTTTTTACAAAATTTGTTAGCGATTCATTTTTTTATAGTCCCTACTAGACCCCAGGAAATTAAGTCTGGCCACAAAAGATCACAGGATCTACTGAATGTGAAGGGGGGTACTATACGGGGCTGCCATACTGTGTTGTATGGCTCACAGGTCAGTTTGTCACCCCCTTCACATTCAGTGATCTTTTGTAGCCAGATGCAATTTCCTGGGGTCTAGTAGGACTATAGTAAATAATAAAAAAATATAAAATGTTGTAAAAAAAAATACATATTTAGCCCCATGTTGATGCCCCCGCCCCCCTGTCGTAAATAGCTAAAATCGCTAAAACGAAAGAAAGCAGCAAATGGGAAAAAAAATAACATTCATCTTTTACTTTCTCTAATAACAACCTAAAACATGAACATGAAAAAACTAAAGTTGTCCTTTAAGCCTACAGTATATGAGCTTCTCTAAGTTTTGCTACACTTTCATTTATAAAAATGGACTATAAACTTTAAGCTGATATTAAGTACATAGATAACTATGATTTTAAAATAAGGACTTAACTGGTCCTGTATCTCTGTGCATCACTGGTTGATATGGGACAACATACAGTAGAAGCTAATAATAATTATGGTTATTCACAGGGTAGTTTCTCATGGTGAAGACCAGGGTTGGGCAACTTTGACGATGGAGAGGGCCACTATATTTCCACACTCACTCCAGAGGGCCACGTTGCAATTATTACTGTCGTAGCAAAAATTGCCGATATACAAGCTCAAAACGCGACACGTTTTGAGCTTGTAGATCAACAACTTTTTGCTACATATATTTTAATTGAAATCCTGAAGAAAAATTGTTATGTTATGTTAACTGAACTAAATCCAAACACATTGGACATACAAAAGCGGGTCATGTTTGCATGTTTGGAATTGTAACAGCTGAAATCAATAGTAGCCTATATCATTATTCTGATATTAACCTGAGAGCCGCATTAAGTGAAGGTGGGGGCCGCATGTGGCCCCCGGGCCGTCAGTTGCCCATGTATGGTGAAGACATCAACCTGGTCTCTGCAGGGTTATTGTCTTATAATTTGGAGTTATCTTCCACATTGGGGGGGTTGGCGCTGCGTTCCACGTTAGGCTTAGTGGCGGCGTGTTGCACGTCGGGGTTGGCGGCGTCTTCCACACTGGGGTTTTCCATGAAGGCATAACAGCTCGGGAAGATACCTATGTTTCCAGCACAGTGTCCCTCCAGCCATTCTTCATTGACTGGAAGGAGAGACGGAGGGACAGACAGACAGACACAGACAGACAGATCAATCAAACTGGCAGAACAAACGGTTTGTTGTTATTATGCTACACTACGGACAGATTATTGAGAAAGGGGCGTGGCAATGTCTCCCTCCACCACCACCAGCTACACAGTCCTGTCCTCACCTTCGCCCAGAATGTCAATGGTGTCTCCTTCACTGAACTCCAGGTCCCCGGGGCCATCAGCAGCGTAGTCATACAGTGCCACCATCTGGTAGAGGATGGTACGGCTGGCCAGGGAGTGCTCCGTCTGAGACACATATAACACCGGCGGAAAGGAAGCATTATTAAACCATTGCCATCAGTGATGTAAGCGGAGCATTACAGGGTGCGTGAACGTGCATCTGTTAGTGTGTTTGTATGCATGTGTATGTGTCATTTAGGAGGAACCTATAATACTTCTGTTTGGCAAGCTGCTATTTATTTACAAGAAACGGAATCCAAAGGAAAGTACGCACATCTCTAAAACAAGGAGGAGAAGGAGAGAATGTTTCGACCCCTTATGGGTCTTCGTCAGGTATATATATACCTGACGAAGACCCATAAGGGGTCGAAACGTTGTCATCCTTTATCAAATAACATTTCCAGTGGGAGCTACTCAACAGTGTGCGGACATTCTCTCCTTTTATTTATTTATGTACAACCCATTTACCATTTTGGGACCACCTATTGCCTGACGGGGTCATACCTGACCGGGTCATACCAAAGACTATAAAAGACTATAAACATTTCATAGTCTTTTGTATGATCCGGGCAGAGTCGATAAAAAGATGAAAACCATGAAAAAACGGCATTTCGTGATTTTCAACGAGGAAAAAGAAATGATGAACCCAATTAACCCATTTTGGGCAGGAACCGCTTTTGGTGTTAGCATCATGTTATGTTTTAGCTATTGAAAAATAGCAGATCTACAAGCTACGAGCTTGTAGGTCTGCTATTTTTGAAAAATCTAAGAATGACTAACATAGAAACATAGCTTTTTCAGAAAACTGTCAGGATTTAGAAGACATTTTTAGAATCTGATCTCAGGTCAAAATGGGTTGAAAAGCACTGATGTTTACCTGACACCACAGCGTGGCTCTGCCAGCCTCCGCCACCAGCAGCAGAGGTTCTGTGTCTTCTTCTAGAGGCTGCAGCACCTGGGAGCAGTGCTGCTTGTATCTGGAGGGCATAGACACGATAACGCGCTGTGAGTTTGTACCGTAGATCGGCTATTTTCCCCAAGCGCTTCTAAAATGTGTATACATGTATGCATTGCGCGCACACAACAACAATCTCATATTGTTTTAGTGGTGCAACCACTCCTAGAAACAGCAATGTCTGTCCCTCCCCATGTCCCTCCCTAATTATGTCTGTCCGTATGTATGTTTAGAGTACCAAGAGGGGGCGCTGTTGCACCACTCACTTCAGACAGGTCTGATTTTTAAATGTAATAATCCATAATTTTTCTTTCCGTGTTTGTGTGAACAGTAAACACACACAAAGACAAAACAAACAAAGACAAAAGTGAAGACGCAAATTGCACATTTGTGATGATTTGATTGGCTGAGCACAGATACATGTGATGTATATGGATGATAAGATAAGAGCGGCCCTCACTTCACATGGGTGTGATTTTGTAACTTTACAATGTAACAATGTAACTTTAGTTTATTCTAAAACAAAAACGTGACAGTGTGTAAAAGAAGGGAGGGGAGAGAGAGAGAGAGAGAGAGAGAGAGAGAGAGAGAGAGGAGGGAAAATAGCAAAAAGGGTTTATTTTTAGAGTGCCAACAACAGTACTACTTGTTGAAAGTCAAGGTGACTGACAGAAGTGGGTTGTTGTTACCTGAGGCGCAGCTGACTGGCTGGCTGGCCCAGTTTGTGAGAGATCTGCTCCTTCAGGTCACGGTACGACGTGTCCAGCGGAACCCTGACAGCCACAGTGTACCTGAAGTGGACCTTCACCACCACAGAGTCCACAGGGTCACCTCCATGGGCCGTAGAGCCAGTGGGCTGCATGGGGGAAGAATAAAGAATGACTTATTGCAAGGTCCCGTATCAACGTTTTTCCCTGCCAAGGTACTGGGGCTCCTTGTGTGTGTGTGTGTGTGTGTGTGTGTGTGCTTTGCTTCCTTCAGGCCGTGTTGCCATGTCTGCTTTTTATAAGCAACCTTTGACTTGTTCTTTCTGTAAAGTCACTTGCAAATAAATTATTGGTAGTTGCTGGTTGATGTTTTTTTTGGGCTCGATTCTAAAGTGTATATTAGTTGCTTATTTGGGCTTGCTTCCACATTTCTTCACATCAAGGAACCCCAGATTAATAATTGTCCACAGACATCCATCTGAAAAAAATGTTTTAAAAATATTAAAATTATTTCGATTTATTATCAATGTGTTTTTAAGTAACGGATGTACAACCTCACAATGTGTCGCTGTGAGCTTGTAGATCAGCTATTTTCATTGGTGCTTGTTTTCATAGACCTGGCAACACAGCAAGAGAAAGAGGACCTTATGCATGCACACACAAGAAAAAGGTAAATAGGTCGGTAGGAAACCAATGCTGGACAACATTTTAATTCTGCCAGAAGGGAGAGTTTGCAAGGCTCTCTCTCGGGCAGAGACGATGTACTCTGGTCCAAATCAGACCGGAGCGATATGCGGCCGTAGAGGCGAGGATCAACGCGAGACTGGTGACATATTGAAGCGCAAATGTATTATGGAGATATCACATTTTTGTCTCACTGCTTCCTGTTCATCGTTTCTGCTTGAGAGAGCCCATGGTGCAGGCATGAGGAGAGAACTTGTGAACTCAATACTGCAAATGTGACACCTACAACTGTGTGTGCACAATTGTTGTTTTGTTTTTATCTAATGTTGTGTATTTGTATTGAGAGAGGCCAATTCCAGTTGTGTTTTGTGTTCAAACTATATTAATAGTAGTTACTGAGTCACGCCACCAGGGGGAGATCGCCCTATGGTGAGCATGGTTGGTGCGGTATATGGACCACGGAGGCTTCCGTTCTTCAGACAGATTTGCAACCTGCTTTTGAACGCAACATAAATCTCCTGTCTATATTTTCCCTGTACAACAGGTTAGTAAAGTGTGCAAAAGCATTGTAACTTATAACAAAGGACTCATAAGCCTTTCTTCTTTTGTTTGGTCTAAGACTGATACAGAAATGTCGTGTTTTGGTTTAGTTTGAGACTTGTACAAGTGAATGAGTGACTGATTCTAAAATGGAGGCCTTGTTTATTTTCTGTAAAAAACGGAGCTCACTGACATATATATTTTAACACAACAGTGTAGCATAGGGTTGGGTGTGATAATGTACAAAGGTTTATTTCATGTTTTGTGATATTTTGTGAAGTGTTTTGGTTAATTCAGTGCATTGTGTGTTTTATAAAAAAACGTTCTGTATGCAGTAAGACTGACTAAAAATGTAAACAAACAAGGTTTAAACAGTATTACAGTATTTACTGTGAAAGTAAATAACAGAGACTGATAAAAGTAACAGTATTATAAATGTGAGTTTTGGAGCACATTACAAATATATTATTCTACAGTAGCAGTTTATTGTAAATTGTGAACTATGAATATGTGATGAATATGATTGAATTTAAGGAGAGAAATAGAGAAAATAAGATTCTGTGAATAAAGACAGATTTGCAACCTGCTTTTGAACGCAACATAAATCTCCTGTCTATATTTTCCCTGTACAACAGGACTTATCTTCTGCCATCAGGCAACTCAATCGTGAGGCCTGTAACAGAATTTTGGAGGCACTGCTGAGATCAGCACCAGAACAGAGGAATGCTGATCTAACCTACAAACCCAGGACAGACATCACAGTACCAGCGTGGTGGAGTGACGGCTGAGGCAGCTACGGGACCACGTGTGAGAGGGACCCTAGCAGGAAGACTGCAGCACAGCTCGTCCAACATCACAGAACCAGAATGCTGGAGCGGCAGACATGCGACTGAGGCAGCCACGGGACCACTGCGTGTGAGAGGGATCCCAGCTGGAGGAGTGCAGCGTGCCTCGCCCTGCAGTACTGAACTGTGTAACGTGCTGGAGAGCTGGACGAAGACTACTGAACTGTGTAACGTGCCGGAGAGCTGGACGAAGACTACTGAACTGTGTAACGTGCCGGAGAGCGGGACGAAGACTACTGAACTGCAAAACGCTGCTTGAATGAGAGAAACATGGCAGAAAGCCAAACAAGGAAAGACCTGACATGGACGATAAAGAGACGGCTTCACAAGCTGACAGCAGAGGAACTCTTTGATGTTGTCGAGAACATCACACCAGTATCAGATGTCGACCCTACAAAGGTAACTGAGGGTGATGAGGAGAGTTGTTTTGATTATATCTGTACCTACTTGAATTGTAAAACACTGCTTGATTCTGAGGATCAGGGTCTTTCACATTTACTTGCTTTGAGAGATATAATTAATGAGATCATTACTCTTCGTTTCACAATACCTACACCTGCTAAATTAATTAATCAGGGTACGAGGGGTAAGGTAGCTGACACATCTCCTACTGAGTCTGCTGATCCACAGACAGCCGAGTACCAAATGCTAATGGATAATTATGAGGCTTTGGGCAAGAAATTAGCTGAACATAGGACCACATCAGCCCAACACACACCTACCTCCACTGTTTCACCACAGCCAGACCTCAGTGCAGGGACACACAGACAGTCTGACAGTATGGTTTCCCTTAGAGACTTATCATTCCTGCAACATAGAGAATTTAAGGTTCACGGGGGTCAGGTGGGAGACAGCACGTCAGACATCAGCTACCATGGGTTGTGTAAGCAGATTGATGGGGGGCTGAAAGCAAAGCATTCAGAGAGTGAGATTATCCATGGGGTTCTACGTATCGTCAAGCCAGGACAGTTTAAGGATATGCTTATTAATAAGGATGACTTAACCCTTAGTGAGCTCAAGAGCTTCATGCATTCACACCTGAGTGAAAAGAGTGGAAGTGAGTTATTTCAGGAGTTGATGAGCACTAAACAGCATGAACAGGAGAGTCCGCAACAGTTTCTGTACAGAATGATAGGACTGAAGCAGAAAGTCATGTTTGCATCCAGACAGGGTAACATGGACATTGAATATGAGCCCCGCACAGTCCAGAATGTGTTCTTGCGTACAGTTCACCAGGGCCTTCTCCCCAAGTACAGTGATATCCGCACTGAACTCAAACCCTTTTTGTCTGACAATGCTGTGTCAGATGAGTCACTGATAAGGCAGGTGAACAAAGTGTGCAGTGAAGAGAGTGAGAGACAGCGAAGACTGGGACATGGCTCTCGTCAAAAAGTAACACATGCTCACAGTGCTCAACTCGAGAATAATGACACTGAAAAACAACCGGAAAACAAGACAAAGAGTAAGAATAATGTAATTGAGGAACTGAATGCCAAGGTTGATGCGCTAACTAAATTGGTTGAATCTCTCGCAGCTGTTAAGACCCCAGAACAACCCTGTGAGTGTGCTTATCCAAAACCAAAACCCAGACCAACAACAAGGCAATACGGATGTCCGAATTGTATTGAGAAGGGCTCAAGCTCATGCAACCATTGTTTCATATGTGGGGAAGCAGGTCATAGGGCAGTAGGATGTCTTAAAAAGGGGCAGACCAAGAACACTAGCCATTCCGCTGCTAACGCCCATGTCATAAGCAGCAGTGGACAACAGTGTCCAACAGAGACAGAGCTGCCACAAGAAAGTCATGCTCATGTGAAAACTAACTTGGTGACCCCCACACCCAGGAACAGAGACACTGAAATCCGTGAAAGAGTGGCCCAGTTAGTTGGGAGGAAATGTAATATCAAGTTCTACATTAACAGTTATGCAGTAGACTGTTTATTTGACACAGGTGCCCAAGTGAGTCTCCTCGACCGGCAGTGGGTAGAGACATACCTCCCGGAGCAAAAAGTACGTCCATTGGCTGAA
The DNA here is from genome assembly GCF_963924005.1 of Protomyctophum bolini. Lineage (NCBI taxonomy): Eukaryota > Metazoa > Chordata > Actinopteri > Myctophiformes > Myctophidae > Protomyctophum > Protomyctophum bolini. The sequence continues at coordinate 41,664,478 of NC_137867.1, read as the reverse complement.
CTGATAGGACGACAGCCTCTCAGTGTGCTGGCTGTAAATGGAGAACCATTGCCATATGACGGCTGGGTAGGAGTGATGGTGAGTCTCCCTGACAACAGTGACCCCAGTCTGACTGTACAAGTGCCCTTCTTGGTTAGTAGTGTGCCCATGGACCGCCCCCTGATCGGTTTCAATGTGATTGAGGAGCTGATACTGGGACCGGAGGGTGGTGCAGACCTCATACCCACCCTTGTGGCACTCCTGCGAGGTGCAATGAATCTTCAAGATGATAAAGCCAGTGCAATTGTCAGCTTTGTTCAGACCAAACTCACCCACGAGGAGAAAGTCAGTCGAAGTGTGTTGAGAGTGGGACAGTATGACGTAGTCATTCCAGCAGGCCAGGTCAGACATGTGAAGTGTAGAGTTCCAACCCCCTTTGACACGTCCAACCCAGTTGTGCTTTTTGAACCCACTGAGAACAACCCACAGTTACAACAGCTAGATGTTGGTGACAGCCTCGTTGCAATCAGTCAGGCAAAAGTTCCTTATGTGAGAGTCCCCATCGGTAACCACACTAAACATGAAGTGACCCTGCTCTGTAGAACGGTGCTAGGAAGCATTGAGCCAGTAGTTAAAATAGTACAGACTGACGAAGGTGGCCTGAAGCCCAGTGACAGTCAGAAAGTCGCTAAGAGTCAGCAGGACAAGGGCGCTAGTGTGGCAGAGAGGTGGGACCCATCAGTTGATGTAAGCCACTTAAGTGAGGAGCAGCAGAAAGTTGCAAAAGAACTGTTAGGAGAGGAGTCAGCAGCATTCGCACGAGATGACAATGACATGGGATGTATAACAAGCTTGGAAATGTCTATCACACTCAGTGACAACAACCCTGTTCAGAGGTCCTATGCCTCCATCCCCAAACCACTGTACAGGGAGGTAAAGGAGTACATTGAGGATCTTCTTGCCAGAGGGTGGATTGTGAAGTCTAAGTCCCCTTACTCAGCACCTGTCATCTGCGTGCGCAAGAAAGATGGAACACTCAGACTCTGTATCGATTACCGTCTCTTGAACCAGCGCACAGTCACAGACCGCCACCCCTTACCGAGAATCCAAGACCTCACAGACACCTTGGGTGGGTACAGTTGGTTCTCCATTCTAGATCAGGGGAAGGCGTACCACCAAGGGTTCATTGCAGAAGGGTCACGCCACTTGACAGCATTCATTACCCCCTGGGGTCTGTTCGAGTGGGTGCGGATACCCTTTGGCCTGACCAACGCACCTGCTGCATTCCAACGCAGTATGGAAGAAATGCTCGCTCCCCTGCGAGACGAGTGTTGTATACCTTATTTAGATGACATACTTTGCTATGCCAAGACGTTTGAGGACCACATTGAAGGGCTGAGGAAGGTCCTTAGAGCTCTGCAGAGTCACGGAGTGAAACTCAGGCCTACAAAATGTGACCTGTTTAAACATGAAGTGAGATACGTTGGCCGGTTGGTTTCAGCTGAGGGCATCCGCATCGATCCTAAAGACTTGGAGGCTGTGTACGCCCTGAAGAATGAAACACCAACCACCATTGGAGATGTTCGGAGGATAGCTGGGTTTCTGAGCTACTATCGTTCTTATGTCCAAGATTTCTCCAGAGTGGCAAAACCCATCTATGAGCTCTTGCAGCAAAAGAGAGGTCAAGAACAGCAGTCTCTGGATAGGCGCAAAGCTCAGAAGGGGAAGGGTGCACAGTTACCATCCAGAACCCCGGTTGAATGGACTGAGCAGCACCAAGAGACCCTGTGTAAGCTAATTGATCAGCTGGTGAACCCCCCTATTCTCGCCTACCCAGACTTCGAGTTGCCTTTTGTACTCCACACGGACGCATCTGATAAGGGACTGGGAGCTGTCCTGTACCAACGCCAGAATGGAAGGCTAAGAGTAATTGGCTATGGCTCAAGAACCCTCAACCCAGCCGAAAGAAATTACAGAATGCACTCAGGAAAACTTGAATTTCTCGCTCTCAAGTGGGCCGTCTGTGAGAAATTTAGAGATTACTTGTACTATGCCCCACATTTTACCATCTATACAGACAATAATCCCTTAACGTATGTCATGAGTACCGCTAAATTGAATGCAGTTGGATTCCGGTGGGTGGGTGAACTGTCCGATTTTAGATTTGACATACGGTACAGACCTGGAAAAGCAAATGGAGACGCTGATACACTGTCCAGATGCCCCCTAGACATCAACAAATATGTCACTGAGTGTACACAGGAACTGCCCAGAGAAGCCGTCACTGCTACATGGGGAGGTTGCAGAGCAGGTGAGCAAGGAGATGTTGCCTGGATTGCTGCCCTGGCTCTAGCACAGAGTGCCCAGTCCGAACCAAGCAGCAGAGAAGCTGTGACACCTATTGATCTTGCTGAACTGCAGAAAGCCCAGAGAACAGATCCAGTGATCGGTGAGATTCTGGAAATGAAAGAGTCGAACAAACCACTGACTGACGACATGAAGCGGAGTGTGAGGGGCACAGGCAGGAAGATTATGCACGAGTGGACAAGGCTACACATCGAAAATGGAGTGCTCTACCGGAAGACAGCCGAGAGACGACAGTTAGTCTTGCCCGCCAGCTTTAAACCCCTAGTCCTTAAACACTTGCACGATGATATGGGCCATGTTGGCACCGAAAGAGTCCTCAACTTGGCAAGGCAGAGGTTTTATTGGCCGTATATGAGACGTGAGATTGAAACCTATGTCACTAGACAGTGCCAATGCATAAAGCAGAAAAAGCCAGTGACACACATACGAGCACCAATGGGTAGCATAACCACCAGCTCACCACTCGAGCTTGTGTCCATTGACTATATGCATTTGGAGCCAAGTAGAGGAGGATACCAATACATTCTCGTTGTGGTAGACCACTTTACCAGATATGCACAGGCGTATCCGACCCGCAACAAGTCTGGGAAAACCGCGGCGGAGAAGATCTTTAATGATTACATTCCCAGATATGGTTACATGTCAAAGTTACACCACGATCAGGGAAAAGAGTTCGAGAACGAGCTCTTCCGAACACTACAGCAAATGAGTACAGTGGGACACTCACGGACGACTCCCTACCACCCTCAAGGAAATCCGGCCGAACGGTTTAACCGTACGATACTCCAGATGCTGCGTACCCTGAGTGAAGAAAAAAAGGAAAGTTGGAAAGATTACCTTCCCCAGATTGTACATGCGTACAATAGTACACGCCATGAAGCGACTGGTTACTCACCTTTCTTTTTGCTATTTGGTAGACACCCACGGTTGCCAATAGACTTGCTGTTCAGGATGGTTACCAGTGAAGAACCCCAGACCTCACGGGGCTATGCTGAGAAATGGGCAGAACGCATGACAGAAGCATACCGCATAGCCTCAGAAAACAGCAAAAAGTCAAGTGCTCGAGGTAAAAAGTATTACGACCAACACACAAGGGGGGTAGTGGTGCTGCAACCAGGTGATCGAGTGCTCGTACGCAACCTGAGTCAAAGAGGTGGTCCGGGAAAGTTAAGAGCATATTGGGAAAGCACCATCTATATCGTGACAGAACAGATCAATGACAATCCGGTCTACAAGGTGGTCAAAGAAAATGATAGAAACAAGTCACGTGTCCTGCATCGCAATCTGTTGCATCTTGTGAACGACCTACCTGTTGAACTGCCTGCCGAGGTGGAGAAATCAAAGACAAAGAAGAGGAGAGGCCCAAATATACCTCCCAGAGAGACAGAACCACAACGCGACAGTGATTCAAGTTCTGATGATGATGGAAAAACCTACTATGAGCTAAGATATAATCTGAGGAGTGGAAACAGAATGGATGCTGCACCCGCAGAACAGAGAGACACAGAACAGTATGGTGATAACCAGAACAATGAGTCTAACAGTGACATTGAAGAGGAGGAACATGTTGGAAATGGAGAGCCAAGGGTCGGCCGCACACCTTCCACAGCGAGTGAAAGTGAAGCAGAAGAGCCTATTCCAGAAGAGAGACAAGAGAGACCCGGTCTGACCCCTGACACTAATGAGCACACACCCAGAAGGTCCATTAGGGATAGGAGGCCAGCACCCCGTTTCACTTACAATACTCTAGGTCAGCCTTCAGTTCAGGGACACCCATCAGTTAGTAGTGCACAAGTTTATGGGCCCCCACAGATGTCACATTGGGGAATACAAGTTTACCCTTTTACACATGTCCCATCCCCTTATCCCATACCATCACCATATTGGCCATCCCCTTATCCCTATCCAGTATTCCAGAACATGCAACCCTATACTTAGAGGTTTAAGAACATGCACTAGAAGTTTGTTATTTTGGGTATGAGATCTGAAGTATTTTTGAACGGTAAAATGTCAGGAGCCATTTTATTTTTTGTTGGGGAGTGTGTGACACCTACAACTGTGTGTGCACAATTGTTGTTTTGTTTTTATCTAATGTTGTGTATTTGTATTGAGAGAGGCCAATTCCAGTTGTGTTTTGTGTTCAAACTATATTAATAGTAGTTACTGAGTCACGCCACCAGGGGGAGATCGCCCTATGGTGAGCATGGTTGGTGCGGTATATGGACCACGGAGGCTTCCGTTCTTCAGACAGATTTGCAACCTGCTTTTGAACGCAACATAAATCTCCTGTCTATATTTTCCCTGTACAACAGGTTAGTAAAGTGTGCAAAAGCATTGTAACTTATAACAAAGGACTCATAAGCCTTTCTTCTTTTGTTTGGTCTAAGACTGATACAGAAATGTCGTGTTTTGGTTTAGTTTGAGACTTGTACAAGTGAATGAGTGACTGATTCTAAAATGGAGGCCTTGTTTATTTTCTGTAAAAAACGGAGCTCACTGACATATATATTTTAACACAACAGTGTAGCATAGGGTTGGGTGTGATAATGTACAAAGGTTTATTTCATGTTTTGTGATATTTTGTGAAGTGTTTTGGTTAATTCAGTGCATTGTGTGTTTTATAAAAAAACGTTCTGTATGCAGTAAGACTGACTAAAAATGTAAACAAACAAGGTTTAAACAGTATTACAGTATTTACTGTGAAAGTAAATAACAGAGACTGATAAAAGTAACAGTATTATAAATGTGAGTTTTGGAGCACATTACAAATATATTATTCTACAGTAGCAGTTTATTGTAAATTGTGAACTATGAATATGTGATGAATATGATTGAATTTAAGGAGAGAAATAGAGAAAATAAGATTCTGTGAATAAAGACAGATTTGCAACCTGCTTTTGAACGCAACATAAATCTCCTGTCTATATTTTCCCTGTACAACAGGACTTATCTTCTGCCATCAGGCAACTCAATCGTGAGGCCTGTAACACAAACATCTGACGGAGTCAGGTTAGTAGGTCGCAGATTACTATGAAATCCTGAAAAACCACTCCAGTCACGCCTCCATATATGGTTGTCAGTCCATCACGCCTCGTGACACACTCCATACTACACCATACTCCAAGGTCACGACACTGACTCTACATCTGACCTCAAACCCTTAGATCTCCACATATGGAGCTGACCTGTTCTGACATTCCATATGTTGATCTGACCTCATCAAACCCTGTACACTCAAGACAAGACATGCTCCAGAACATTTTTCACCGTGATTGCTCCTGCTTCAATTGATCTATTTTACTGATGGTTGTTCTGTATAAAGTTCCTTTGTAATTTATCCTGATTTATAATGTTTGATGTATTGTTTTTTACTGTATTTTGTGTATTGGACCTGTTCTGACATTGCATATGTTGATCTGACCTCATCAAACCCTGTACACTCAAGACACGCTCCATATATGGCCAGTACAGAATTAAATGTTGATCTGACTCCCCCACGCCAAAGCGCCAGCGCTCGCCCAGCAGTTTGCCGTCACCCATGTGGATGCGTGCACGCGACCTCGCGGCCTTTAGGGCACCCTTTAGGGCGAGGTCGCTTCTCGCCCTCAGGGTCTTACTGGTTATGACTTAGGTATTTTAGAAACCCAATGCATATGGTACCAATTTAACCCACGTGGAAAGGTAGCACACAGGAATCACAATCTGTCGGTCACTCAGAGTCCTCACCGGCCATATATCTGTCTCTGTTTTTCCTCTGCTGTCACATCTGTCTCTGCCCTTCATTCACCTTTTGCCTGGTTCTGGATATTGGATTCTTGCCGACTCCCTGTTTGTTTTTTTGCCTATGATGGACTGCCTTCCTGGTTTCCACCCCCTGCCTGCTTCATCTGTCAGTAAGTGCCTTTTGTGTGATTTAATAAATCCAATCGAATCCCACCTGCCCTGCCCTGTCTCCCCCCGTCATCTCTCATCTGCATTTGGATTGGTTATACTGCTAGTGCTATACCCCATCAGCATTCTCTCATTCTCACACCATGGCAACAAAACTAAACACCATTCATTGGCATTGCACAAACATTTTACTTTTCCTGGAACTTTTGGTTCTCCAGGATGAAGCTGCATCACATGCATGAGATATCCTTCAGCTGAAAATGGTTTCATATCGTTTCAGGAAACACTGCAGTGGTGGAAAAGGTACTCAATTGTTTTACTTAAGTAAAAGTATAATACTGCAATTTAGAACTACTTTGTTACAAGTAAAAGTACGGAATTGAAAATGTACTTGAGTAAAAGTACAAAAGTATCGGCATCAAAATGTACTTAAAGTACTAAAAGTAAAAGTACCGTACTCATTGTGCAGAATATGCCATTTCACAAGTTCAAAATGTGTACAAAATCTATTGAAAATAGCTGATCTATACAAGCTCACAATGCGTCGCAAGATCCGCTATTTTCAGTTTGGGAGTTTGGAAGCGCTTGTCGGAAGTCACTCAACGTCCCTGCGAGCCACCCCTTTTCAAATGTTCACATAATGCAGGAAGCAGCAGTACGATGTTTTAAAACGAGAGTTAACAGAAAACAATAAGTGCTTCCAAACTCCAACACTCCAACAAAAAATGATCACCTGCACGCACATAGAAAGAGGATAATTCAAGCGTTCCTTACAGCTGCAATGTTGGCAAGTTTAATGTTGTTTAATACAAGCAGATAAGACTTTGGATGAATGGATTGTCAATGGCTGGTGTTGAAATTCTAGATTCCCAAAATCTGGTGTTGCAAATTGCAGCTACAGACAGGACAAATACAGGACAGCTACAGACAGGACAAATACAGGACAGCTACAGACAGGACAAATACAGGACAGCTACAGACAGGACAAATACAGGACAGCTACAGACAGGACAAATAGAGGACAGCTACAGACAGGACAAATACAGGACAGCTACAGACAGGACAAATACAGGACAGCTACAGACAGGACAAATGGACAAATACAGGACAGCTACAGACAGGACAAATACAGGACAGCTACAGACAGGACAAATACAGGCAGGCATTTCATGGCAAAAGTGGTGCAGGAAGACCATTATTTCTTTGGCCACCATCTAGGCAGTACAAATATGTTTTCTTTTGAGAGTTGATTTATCTCACTCTGCCCCGCCTAGGCACCACAGGGACGTGCAGAGAGTGTTAGAGAGGCAGGGGCTGACATCCCGTAAGAGGGCACTTTTAGACAAAAAAAGCGAAAATAGCAGTTGCGTTGAGAGCAGCCATTTCCGGGGCGCAACCCCGCTAGTGGAGATGCGGTGTAACGACCTGGATTTCTAAACAAATTTGTTCAACGCAAAATGCTGCGTTCAAGTTCAGGAGACTTCGGAGGCTATTCTCCTGAATGCTGCTTCCGGCATGGCATAGAAAGGAGTGGCATTTGTATTTCTTTCACATTCGTGGTCTGGAAAGGGCAGTTGTTTTACAGACGGATAAAAGGGCAGGGGCTGAAGCCAGCCCCCTTTCATGTCTAAGTGTGCACGTCCCTGAGTCTCAGCAATCCAGTGAATATTTATTCATATCTTACTTCCGACTAAAGTCTTTCTCCCCTGAGTGGTAAGAGTGACTTAATCAGGACACATCAGTGTTCATTCTACTTCCGTTTAAGTGCAGGTCTTTACAAAAGCATTTCATTCTCAAGTTCACACAATGCTTCTATATTTAGACTACACAGAAGGAAAAAAAAGAAAAAGGGAACCAATTGTGTGTTCGGAAGCTGAATCGCTGAAGAAGAATTCAGGTTCACCGATCGATGCTCCACTTTAGGTGATAACAATGCGTACCTGGGGGGTGGTTGAGTCGCTGGCGTTGCTTGGCGTCACTGATGGTGGCAGGGGAGGTGGTGAGGTGACGGAGGTGTTGGAGGACGTTGATGGCAGCGGGGATGGCGTGACAGTGCTGTAGGAAGGAGGTGGTGTTTTTGGGTTCGCTGTAGAAGAGAAAACAAAATAAGCTAGTTCATGCGTTCAATCACCGCTTGCATACGCACAGTAAAGTCCATTTCCATTTCCATTTGTAACCTCTTCAGAGGCAAATCAACACTGGGATGTTCTCTGATGATCATTAGTGCAGAGAGGATTCTCGCCACACATATCCATTTACGTAGATATATTGGGCATGTAAAACTCACTTTTGAATAGAGTGAGCCTCAATGCTTGGAGCCATGATATAATCTTAAAATGAACTGGCATACAATTAACCCAACAATAATTTTCCCATGATGTTGAATGATCATGTACAGTGAGAACCTGATAGGAAAAAGTAAAAACATATTTTTATGTTGCATATCGTCGATGTCGGGAAGAAACCTTGAAGAAAAAATGAATGCCCTACTTCGTCAAACTCCAGAGTCACACAAAAGTAGCAAAAATACAAGCTCATATAAATCGGCTATTCATTCTTCAGGTTAAAGTGAAAAAGGCTCAGCGTGTCTGTGGGTTTTATAAATATTGAACCAATGAGTCTTTTTCTTTTTCATTTTTCTGAAAAGTAACAGTTTTGGACATACTGTACTGCACTACAATTACGATTTCACCCGACAATATTACAGTAAATGGTAAATGGTGCATTTATATACTGTAGCGCTTTTATCCAAAGCGCTTTACATAGATTGTGCCTGACATTCACCCATTCACACACACACACATTCATACACCGATGGCGGAGGAAACCGTGCAAGGCACCTGAACCGGTTAGCTCAACCGCCCGGGCACCTTTAGGCTGACGGCATGCCGCGGGTTCGACTCCCGAGCCACGACGGCCTTTGAGATGAGATGAGATGAGATTCAATTTATTGTCAATGTACAGTACAAGTACAGCACAGCGAAAAGTATTTTCGCATCTCACCAATGGTGCAAACATGTCAGTAAGGAGGATACATTATTTACAGTAGTACAGTATTAACAGTAGCATGAGCTGAGCAGTAGTCATTTAAATAAATAAATAATTATATGAGAGGAAGAAGAAAAACAGATCTGTCCATATTGCACGTAGCCCTTATTGCACATGGCCCAATGCACAGTGTGCTAAACTAAGGTCCAGAGACCATGTTCCACAAGTCCAGTGGCCATATCACACGAGGATGTGTCCAGAGTCTCGGATACGACAGGGATGGTGGATGGGTTGGGAGGAGGGGGGGCTGACACTGGAGGAGGGAAAGGAGTGGATGAGGAGTTTAGGTAGATGACAGTGGAGGGGAAGAAGCTGTTCCTAAGTCTGCTGGACTTGGAACCAAGGCCACGTGTCACTCCCCATGATCTCTCTCTCCCCCCTTTCCTGTCTGGCTACTGGCTTCCCCATCAATAAAGGCACTTGGAACCTGCACATCAGGAGCAATTAGGGGTTCGGTGTCTTGCTCAAGGAATCGAAATGTGCCTGTTCTACCAGCTACTTCTACCTGTGAGTCACTGCCGCAGCCGCAGTCGCAGCACATCGTACAGGAAGAGAATGTGAGAGAGAGAGGGGGTGTTGTGGTGGTATAACCTACCTTCAGGAGGAGCTGCAGGTCTGGGTGACCTTCCCTCAGGAGGAGCTGCAGGTGTGGGTGACCTTCCCTCAGGAGGAGCTGCAGGTCTGGGTGACCTTCCCTCAGGAGCAGCTGCAGGTCTGGGTAACCTTCCCTCAGGAGGAGCTGCAGGTCTGGGTAACCTTCCCTCAGGAGGTGCTGCCGGTCTGGGCCGGGATTGTGGGCGAGTGGGCGGTTTAAAACCCGGAGGGAGCGGAATCCCGCTTGGAACACTCTGTGGGGCAAAAAAAAGAAAAAGAAAGAAAGGGAAACACACATGTAGTAGTAGTCATGGAAACAGACACTTCTCTCTGAGCCATTCATTTGCATGGTAAAACTATCAAAAGAGTCCTGAGTTATCTTATCGCCACTATTCAGCGTGCAGTATAGACCGGCATCTTTTGTAAAAACCCATTTAGGCCTGAGGCCGTGTCAATCAGCATGTTCAGTACCCAGTATTGGCTGAGGTTATCACATTGGCTTAAATAGGCTCTCTCCGTCCCCCCGTCCCCCCCCCACACACTTTCACTCTCCCTCCCTCCCCCTCTCCCTCTCCCCTGCACCTTAATTTTGCCTTTGGATGCCTTGGTATCTGCTGGCTCCAGCAAGGACATGGGCAGAAGACCTTTCTGAAAGAAGATCATAAACAAAGCAGGTTAGTCCAAGATCACTAAGACCAACAGAAAGAAAAAGCACAAGGCATTTCATTTAGACACTTTTCTGCGTGTCATATCACAGATCCTCACGACTAGCATAGCCCGCTACTCAGTGTTGAACTAAAACTAAGACGAAGATGAAAGCTAAGCTATGATGACTAAGACTAAATATACTGTCAATTTTGTCAAGAAATAAGCTCACAGCGCATCACGCTGTGAGTCTGTGACGCGTTGTGAGCTTGTAGATCGGCTATTTTCAGCAAGTGAAAAAAAAAAACAGTCATTACGACGGCATCAAGGCCCGCCAAAATACATTTTAGTCTTTAGACTAAATCAACCGTAGATTTAGTCGACTAAAATCCCATGACATTTAGTCGACTAAAACTAGACTAAACACTAAAACAATCTGGGTGACTAAAATGTGACTAAATGTGACTAAATGAAAACGTTTCAAGAGACTATGACTAAAACTAAAATCTGCTGCCAAAAACAACACTGCTGCATGCAGTGCCAATGTTTTCCACTTGTTTTCTTTTTAAATGTTAAAGAAAATGTCTGCCACCCTTACCTGTCCATCATATATGACGGTAGCCATCCCATCTCTGTCCACCTCGCTGAACACAAAGACCATAGCCCCTCCCGGCACAGTCAGCTGACCCTCGCTCCGGCCCATGTGAGGAGCACGCATGCGCATGTAGCGGGAATCGCTGATAGGTAGAGCAGGGAAAGAACATGACCTATACAGTACAGTACAGTACAGTACAGTTCTCAATCTAAATCCCTGTGCAGTACCTGTGAAAACAGCCATTTGATTTGCTTATATGTTAAACTAACTAAAATGCCAGTGCACTCACAACAAAATTTACAATAGATGTGAAATCTATAGAATAGATGCAGTAGGCTGACATAGCCTGGCTAATAAGCCAGATCGACTCAAATCCGCCGGCAGGCAATTGTTTTTGTTTTGCCAACGGCTGATTGGGTCTGGCTTATTAGCCAGGCTAGGGCTGACATGTCAGACACCATTCGCCCACTTCATCATTATGACAATATACTCACTGAGTATTCGCTCCGTGTACCTTCGGCTCATAATATCCAGGTGTCTGTTGTGAGGATGGAAGGACAGGACAGGACAGTCAGAGAAACGCAGACTGACAAATAGAGACTGACAACATAAGCCAAATAGTCATATAACGATATATCGTATATCGATACAAACTGGTGGAAATTTAAATCGATGCATGTAATAAAAATGTTATGTATCGTGATACATAACATGTGTTGAAAAATACATGTTAAAAAAAACAGGATTTGAGATTTGGTGACAAAAGAGAAAAGGTTTCCTGTCATTTGCTATACATTATTGAAAACAAGCAGTACATTGTAAAAGAAAAAGAATAAAATACTGGATTTGTGAAAGAGAAATAATAAAAGAAAAAGGAGAAATAATAATAATAAATAAATAAAAATCTGCAATTTGTCTGGAAAATAATTGTGTGTTTAAAAAATTGTGAAAAATAGTATCGTGAACCTAATTGTGATTCGAATCGTTTCGTGAGTCGAGTGAATCGTTACATGCCTTATAGTTCCCGTCATACCTGCATCCTGAGTGGCTCAAAACCTCCAAAGTCATCGTTGGGGATTATGGAGGTGATCACCTGGAAGCACAGAGGCACACCGAGCACAGTTAGACACTAGGGGGTGCTAGAGCACCCCCTGCCCTTTTGACAATGTGCCCTTTTGAAAGAAAAAAAAAACATATATCACCATGGTCCACAGTGTATGTATACAGTATGTGGACCATGGTGACATTGATCAATTTTTAATTGATCAAGGCTTCTAATAGGCCCCAAAATCTATAAATCTGCCCCTCTAAATGTCTGTGCAGTGTGCACGCCACTGGGTTGTCCCCTTGTGGATCAGGAAAACTGGACACAGCCGGGTTGCATAGGTGGGCCATGAACTTGGCCACTAACTAAAATATTGCCCACATGTTGCAGCTTAGATTCTTAGAAGTTCTTCAATTTAATCATTGGAAAAGCAAATTATTCTATGGCCTAAAATGATTCCTGAATCGACTGAATCTGAATAATATTAGATTATTATTTTAACCAGAAATAAAGGTGACATGCGACACTTTCAGCAGTTTGTGCCTTTTTTTTGGATGCAATGAATGAATGTTTCTAGATATTGTTGTTTCTTCAGTGATACTAGATCAAACTTATTTCTGTTTTGCTTCCAGGCAAGTAAATGGTAAGGCGCTTTACATAGATCGTGCATTCATCCAGCCACACAAAAGTAGCAAAAATACAAGCTCAGAGAATCGGCCATTTCTTTTTCAATTGGTTTTTTTTTTTTTACTATATTTTTTATCCCACGATTTTGTAACCCATTTTTCACCCCTGTGTCAATCATCTAATGTGATCCTGGGCTCTACACACCCTCCACCAACCTAGTTCCCCATATATGGGGGACAAGGGGAGAGCAACGGACTTGAACTCATGCTTCCTTCATGCCTGAGTGTCCAAGTTGCTCCTTTACACCTGACAGGGGGGAGTTTCCCTGGTTGGACGTAGTGTGTGGAAGGAACACGTTATTCCAACCAGTTCCTTTCCCCTCCATCAGGCGCCCCGGCCGGTCAGGGGGAGGCAGTTTAGTGACCAGGATTACTGCATGTTTTTTGTGAGGGTACCTACCCTAGGGGACACGGGGAGAACATGCAAACTCCACACAGAAAGGCCCTTTCGCCAACCCCGCCTTCGGGTATGGGCACTGATGACGCTGAGGAGGAAACACGGCGCCAGCACCCACAGCGTCCCGAGCGGGAATCGAACCCAGGACCTTCTAGCTGTGAGGCGACAGCACTACCAACTGTGCCACCGTGCCCCTTCTCAAGGGGGCCACTCTACCACTGAGCCACTGACGCCCAATATGATTTACCGGTACATTATTTGGTACCTTTGCTTTCCCCAGGAAGTCCCTCTGCTGGAGCTGCTCCACGTCTTGCTTCCTGGGTCTGAACACCCCTCCCTCTGGAACCATCAAAGGAGCAGGGACCTCCCCTCTCTGGAGGTCAGTGCACGCACGCGCACACACACACGAATGACAGACAGACAGACAGACAGACAGACAGACAGACAGACAGACAGACAGACAGAAATTGAGCACATGATTATATATGTTAAATACGATATATTTGAATTGATATATAATTTCATCATACATGATACATTGGGGGCGGCTGTCGTTCCCAGCGTCCTCACTCTGTCCTTTATATAACTCTTTAATGAGGTGCCCACTATGCCCGCCCCTGCCCCGCCCCTCCTTTATGATGTACTCACAGAGATGCCATCCAAAACGGCGTCCACGATGCCCGCTCTGCCCCCTCCTTTCTCCTGGGAGGCTGACAGGATGACGTTCCTGGCCTGGTCCCACTCGCCCAACCGGCAGTACACAGCTGCTGCATTATACAAGACCTGAGGCACGCACACACACACACACACACACACACACACACACACACACACACACACACACACACACACACACACACACACACACACACACACACACACACACACACACACACACACACACACACACACACACACACACACACACACACAGTAGAAAACTTTAAAAACTTTTTACGAGCTGCGTTTGCTTCCCGCGTCCACGCGTCTTATTGTGTGGGTCCTACTATACTATATAGGGTTCCAGGAGGTGCACCCAAAATTCTCCCAATGCAGTGATGTCTTTTAAGACTCAAATACTTCCTTGTGTGACTGTTGTTGTTGTTGTTGTTGTTGCGCAAAACAGCGAAACGCGTTCAATATATTCATGGCTGTCCTTATTTCCTCGTGTGGATGAGACAGCACCGCTTTAACCCAGTTTGGGGACGGGAATCCCTTTTGGTGTTGTAAGCATTATGTTATACTTTAGCTATTAAAATTAAAATAACAGATCTACAAGCTCATAGCGCAAATATGAATATATATTCTTTCAGAGCCAATTCATTAACTCAAATCTTTGCTTTATGGGGTGTCCCTGGAACAACATATTTTCAGACGGGGGTCGGCGGCCAAATACATATAATTGTAGGGGTCCCTGACATGAAATAGTTTGAGAACCACTGACATATAGAAACATATAGGGTTTTAACCCTGTGAGAACCACTGACATATAGAAACATATAGGGTTTTAACCCTGTGAGAACCACTGACATATAGAAACATATAGGGTTTTAACCCTGTGAGAACCACTGACATATAGAAACATATAGGGTTTTTCAGAAAACTGTCATGATTTAGAAGACATTTTGTATAGAATCGGTCTCGGTCGAAATGGGTTAACCCATTCTGACCGGGAACCCATTTCGGTGTTAGCATCATGTTATGCTTTAGCTATTGAAAAATAGAAGATCTACAAGCTCATAGCGCGCCACCGAGTGGCGCGCTACGAGCTTGTAGGTCTGCTATTTTTGAAAAATCGAAGAACGACTGACATTTTTAGAATCTGATCTCAGGTCAGAATGGGGTTAATCAAACCAGTGTGTGTCCAGTGTAAACCTCGTATGAATCTGATCTCAGGTCAGAATGGGTTAAACAACCGTTAAAGCCTGCATTCTCCTCGTGTGGATGAGACAGCACCGGTCCGGTGATAAACCCTGCATTCCCTTCGTGTGGATGAGACAGCACCGGTCCGGTGATAAACCCTGCATTCCCTTCGTGTGGATGAGACAGCACCGGTCCGGTGATAAACCCTGCATTCCCCTCGAGTGGATGAGACATGGCACCGGTCCGGTGATAAACCCTGCATTCTCCTCGTGTGGATGAGACAGCACCGGTCCGGTGATAAACCCTGCATTCTCCTCGTGTGGATGAGACAGCACCGGTCCGGTGATAAACCCTGCATTCCCCTCGTGTGGATGAGACAGCACCGGTCCGGTGATAAACCCTGCATTCCCCTCGTGTGGATGAGACAGCACCGGTCCGGTGATAAACCCTGCATTCTCCTCGTGTGGATGAGACAGCACCGGTCCGGTGATAAACCCTGCATTCTCCTCGTGTGGATGAGACAGCACCGGTCCGGTGATAAACCCTGCATTCTCCTTGTGTGGATGAGACAGCACCGGTCCGGTGATAAACCCTGCATTCTCCTCGTGTGGATGAGACAGCACCGGTGGTAAACCCTGCATTCCAGCCCAATCTCCAGAACATTCCTGCCTCGCTGAATAGGATCGGGTGGCTCGTTTTACCGGTGGTGGAAAAAGAGCTCCACTTTTTTTGTTACTAGAACTACTTCGTTGCAAGTGAAAGTCGAGAACTTCAAAACTTCTCGACTAAAAGTACAAAGGTATTGGCATCAAAATGTACTTGTAGTACCAAATGTAGAAAGAAAGTACTCATCATGCGTGCGTGTGTGTGTACAATACATGTGTGTGTGTGTGTGTGTGTGTGTGTGTGTGTGTGTGTGTGTGTGTGTGTGTGTGTGTGTGTGTGTGTGTGTGTGTGTGTGTGTGCAGGTGGTCTGACCTGCCAGCTGTAGAGTTTGTAGCGCAGCCCCAGCTGCTTGTAGTCGATGACCACGTTCCCCCTCATGTGTTTCTGAGCCGAGACACAGTCTGACAGAGCATCTTCCAGTCTGAGTGAAGAAACACACAGTCTCAACCAGTCACACATCTATCTATAGAACAGAGACATTTCATGTCTCAAAGTAAAGAAAAAGGAAGCCTTTTTCTTTTTGAATGTTTTGAGCTATTCCTGAGCAGAATACGACGATGTGACACAGTTCAAATGAATCCTGGGATAAAATGAAAAGTCCATAAAATATTAGCCTACTGAAGTGATTGATTAACTTGTCATTCGTTGTAGTACTTTTTTCTTGCAGTCGATATGATTATCAGTATATTTCTGTTGTTATGGCATTCACTTTCATTGTGTTACATACAGTCTTTTGACAATGAAAAGTTGTGAGCAAGCTACATTTGGAAGACACGTCTTCTGTATTTCACATTCTTTCAGTCTCGTGAATTATAGGGACTGGAAATTTTGAATGTATCACATGTGTAATTGGATTAGGAGATAACTGTGGTTCCCTCTCAGACAAGGAAGATGAGCTGGGGGGGGGGGGGCTTGAACTACTTTTATATGTCTATAGGGATTGGTCCAGTGTAGTGCAATGGTTAAGAGCCCATGCAGCACCGTGTCCCGTTCACACTGGGCCACTCATGCAAAAACAAAACTGGTGCATTCTAATGTGCTAGGAATAAAAGAAAGCCTCCATTATCAAATGCAAATGTAAAACCTGTACAGTATATATATATCAGTATAATAATGTCTACCACCTACTTGTCAACCTGCATGAGGACTGCAGCCCTCTGGAAGAATCCGACAGCAAGTCGCTCATCTTTGGCAATGGTTTGGTCCAAGGCCTGGATGTGGAAACGGGAGGAGAGCACTTTATAGGAAAACTGTGCACACATGAACGCAGGCAGGCAGGCAGGCAGGCATGCAGGAAGGCAGGCAGGAAGGCAGGCAGGCAGGCAGGCAGGCAGGCAGGCAGGCAGGCAGGCAGGCAGGCAGGCAGGAAGGCAGGCAGGCAGGCAGGCAGGCAGGCAGGAAGGCAGGCAGGCAGGCACGCGCACACACACCGACGGACGCGGGGGAGCACCATCCCCCCACTTCTCTCATGTCTAAATGTATGGTTTTTGACCTGTCATTTACTTTTATGATACGATGTAAACCCTGTTTTCTAAATAGGCTATACACATCAGTGTGTTTTAATAGTGTGCCCACTCAAGGTGTAGCAGTGCCAACTGGTGTAGCAGAGTGTTTCCAGTGAGCCAGAACATATTCAGACCGCAGCCATCTTGCCAGCAAGGTGCTACCTAGGCGATACTTCCCATAGACAGCCCATTCATCCAAACAGAAAAGTCCTATCTAATTATATTAAACAACGTCAAAATCACCAACATTGCAGCTGTAGGGAAAGCTTGAATTATCCTCTTTCAATCTGTAAAGTTTTTGCTTAATAAAAATCCACCGTAGACATGTTATGAGCTACTTCCTGTCAAGAAATTCCTTGCAGATGATTATTTTCTAAGTATCAGAGGATGGAAGCGCTCGTTATCAGTAAAGCAACCTCCTGCTGCCTCCTGCATTATGTGCACATTCAAAACAGGTGGTATGCATGGGCCGTTGAGTGATATTCAACGAGTGCTTCCAAACTCCAACACTTACAGTAGATAAAAATCACATGCAAGGAATTTCTTGACAGGAAGTAGCTCATAAAATGTCTACGGTGGAATTTTTTGTAACAAAAGCTTTCCCTAGAGCTGCAATGTTGGTGATTTTGACGTTTAACATAATTAGATAGGACTTTTCTGTTTGGATGAATGAGTTGTCTATGGGAAGTATCACCTAGGTAGCACCTTGCTGGCAAGATGGCCGTGGTCTGAATATGGCCCATAGCAGCACCCTGACTCTGTTTGACCAGACTGGAACTATAGAGCCTTCATTAGTATCAGTGGTAACACCTGTGAAGAAAGTAAATAGGGAAGGGGACCAAATTCTTCCAAAAAATGGCGTGTATGCATGCAGAGCCCACTCAATCACGGTTCCGCACCCAACCACCCGCTCTCATTCATTCACTCAATGTGCACACAAACCTGCAGGGCAGACTCCAGCTGGCCCAGGGCCAGGTAAGCAGAGGCGCTGGTGAACAGCGTCCGAGAGGTGGGCTCCGTGATCTGGTCCAGGTTAGCCAGAGCTCCCAGCCAGTCTTTGACGTCGGCCGACTTCACCGCCTCGTTCCACAGCTGCAGCAACTCGGTGTACAACATGATCCCGCTCTGCCTGTTGCTCCTCTTCCTCCTGTCCAAATGGACACACGAGATAACTGTTATAATATGTTATAATATGGCGGAAACCATGCAAGGCACCAACCAGGGGTTCAGAGTCTTGCTCAAGGACACTTCGACACTAACCCCGGGTGGAGCCCGGGTTTGAACTGGTAACCTTGCGGTTACCATCCAGCCACTCTACCCCTGAGCCACTGCCACCCCGCCATAATAATAATGTACATAAGAAATGTACAAAGTAACTGCAGTGTAGTTTTTAAGTTTTCAAATAAATGTAGTGGACTAAAAGTACAATATTTGAATCCGAGATGTAGTGGAGTAGAAGCAAAAGTTTTGGTACAAATACGTCAAAATTATACTTAAGTACAGTACATAAGTAAATGTACTTAGTTACTTTCCACCACTTGACACACCTAGACTATGCTTGTCAAATGACTGGTGACAACAGATTTTCTTTAATGTGTGTGTGTGTGTGTGTGTGTGTGTGTGCGCGAGTGACTAGGCTATACAGACAGTAATTTAATTTACTATTAGCCCTACATTTTAATAATAAGTATAGTAATGGGTTTTGGAAATAAGCCGTCAATTTATACAGCGCATGAAGTATGTCTGTAATGGTGGATATATACAGTTATATAATTAGTATGAGCCCGACATGGCTTTTTATTTGTAGTTTTAGTCACATTTTAGTCACCTGGAATGTTTTAGTGTTTGTCTAGTTTTAGTCGACTAAATGTCATATTTTAGTCGACTAAATGTACAGTTGATTTGGTCGACTAAAATGTATTTGGCGGGCCTTGATGCAGTCGTAATGACTGTGCATTGTGAGCTTGTAGATCGGCTATTTTCAGCATGCAACCAGGTGTAAAATGACTTATAATGGATCTCTTCTTGTCCACTAGTCCCTTCCTAACATTTTAGTCTAGTTTTTAGTCGTTGACGAAATTGTCAATACATTTAGTCTTAGTTATAGTCATCATAGCTTAGTATTCATTTAGTTTCCATTTAGGTATCGTAGTGAAAAAAGGTAGTCGACGGACATTTTTCGTTTTAGTCTACAAAAACAACACTGGTTGTCTGACCATCATCATATCAGTGTGAAGTGTTAGTTCAAAAGAAGGAACACTGTACTACATACTCACTGAAAGAATGTTGTGTTACTTCCTTGTACGTATACTGTACAGCCTACAGTACTATACAAACAACACAATGGGTATGTTGTAACTTATATACACCTTTGTTATACGATTTACTGTATATACTTTCAGGTAAACCAAAAGAAAAAAGAGATCGAAGCCTGACAAAGTGAATAACACGTACCTTTTTTGTTATTAAGACAATTCCTCTCTCTGTCTGTAGATCCACCTGCTGTCTGTCAGTCCTCCAACAGGTAAATAAAGGCTAAGGATCCGGCTGAAGTCTCCACCTCTGCCTCTACAAGGAAGTCCATCCTCCTTCCACATTCCCCAGAACAAAGTGTGGAGGGAGGCAGGACATGGAATGCACCCAAACGTGTACCACAATTACACGTTTGGGCACCACAGATCTGTGCAGATCCTGTCTGTGCCACATGAATATAAATTAAAGTATAAAACAGGCTTTTAGCATAATGATAACAAGCTTGGAGTGATGGATGGGTGTCATCAGGTACGTGTCGAGTCACTGGAAATTACCGTATAGGCGGCCTACACTGTATATTGTACAAACTTACAAATGCTTCTAATGCCGATTATTTATGCTTTCTGAACCTTGTTGAAGTGCATTAGGTTTCATAGCAGCAACGTGTCACTCATCTGCAGCTTCTATTTAACGCATGTGTGCATGTAAATGTCCTGCTGAATCACCAGTGGTGGAAAAAGTACTCAATTGTTTTGCTTAAGTAAAAGTACCAATACTGCAATTTAGAACTTCTTCTTTACAAGTAAAAGTACGGAATTTAAAATGTACTTGAGTAAAAGTACAAAAGTATCAGCATCAAAATGTACTTAAAAAGTACTAAAAGTAAAAGTAATCATATTGCAGAATGTTCAAAATATGTACAAAATCTATTGAAAATAGCAGATCTACAAGCTCACATGTTCAAAATATGTACAAAATCTATTGAAAATAGCAGATCTACAAGCTCACAATGCGTCACGTTGCGACGCATTGTGAGCTTGTAGATCGGCTATTTTCAAATGGCCGAAATCTATAGGGTTGAAGTGGTTAATGTATGTTTTCTAAACAAAATCTCCAAAGTAAAAGTACAAATTTTGCCTCCGAGATGTAGTGGAGTGGAGGTAAAGTACAAATACCTCAAAATTGTACTTAAGTACAGTACTTCAGTAAGAGTCTTAGTTACTTTGCACCACTGTGAATCACCGAGGCGGAATGAATGCTACAGGTGCAGAGCAGCGCTGACTGACTGACGTCACAGTGAATTAATGCTACAGGTGCAGAGCAGCGCTGACTGACGTCACAGTGAATGAATTCTACAGGTGCAGAGCAGCGCTGACTGACGTCACAGTGAATGAATGCTACAGGTGCAGAGCAGCGCTGACTGACGTCACAGTGAATGAATGCTACAGGTGCAGAGCAGCGCTGACTGACGTCACAGTGAATTAATGCTACAGGTGCAGAGCAGCTCTGACTGACTGACGTCACAGTGAATTAATGCTACAGGTGCAGAGCAGCGCTGACTGACGTCACAGTGAATGAATGCTACAGGTGCAGAGCAGCGCTGACTGACGTCACAGTGAATTAATGCTACAGGTGCAGAGCAGCGCTGACTGACTGACGTCACAGTGAGTGCAGAGACAACACCACCACACAGCCGCCGCTCTGCGTGGGAAACACTGGGAGTGAATGATTTCTATTATTCACACACAGCGACTGACCTTTGAGCTCACATTTCAAGCGTCGCGGAAGGAAGTAGGAAGAATGCAGAGCTGAGAAGATTATGTACGTTGAAGGAAAACTTGTTAGCCTGAGGAATGGTTATCCTACTAAATTTGTTCATAAAGGGATAGTGAAATACCTTAAATTATCTCACACCCACGCACGCGCGCGCACACACACACACACACACACACACACACACGCACACACACACACACACACACACACACACACACACACCCTTGGGTATAACTGGCTTTACAAGGTGCTTTGTGTTCATTTGTTTTGATAACAGCAAGGCTGTGTGCGATGCGTTACATTTTCCTGGATTCTCTTTGTTTTCTCTCTTTTTTGCTAACCAGTGAAATAACGGATGGGTGTGTGTGTCTCTTGGATATTATTTGAGCGGTGCCTCCGCTCCATTACGCAGCTAGAGCTATGTGTGTATGTACAGAATGTATGTCCCCGTGTATGTCCCTGTGTATGTCCCCGTGTCTGTCCCTGTCCGATCACGGAAAGCTGCAACACGGTAACTCTGTCTGGGCAGATTGAGTGGGCTCACGAGTAAAGTATGCAGGGCAGGGACGGATTAACCCCCACGAGGGCCCCTGGCCCCCAGGGGGGGTTGCAGGGCCCCCATAGCGCACGTGCGCACAACATTTTTGTGTTTTTATCATCTTTTTGACCTAAATTTAACAAAATCAATGGCCAATGAAGGGCCCCAGGAGCCCTTTTCAGGGCGTCAAACCTAGTACCTTACGGTCCAATTTCCCTGAAGGGCCCCTGAGAGCCAAGGGCTAATTTGTCCCTGATGCAGGGACCCAGGGGTCCTTAGGGAGTTCCAGGGGGTCCCCAGCTAAATGATACCAAATGGACCCTTATCTGAGAGAGAGGGGTCCACACTCTCAGCGTTAAATTGAATTTGATTTGTACAATATAAATTGGGGTCTCGGAGATATAAATGCCATATAAATGCCATTAAATGGGGGTCCGTAGACTAATGCATGTCAAAAATTAAACAGGTTGAGAATCACTGCTAGAGCCTAAAAATCTTCTCTTATGAGGGACCGCGCATCTCTTCAAATGGGGGTCCATGGGCTAATTAGTGTCAATTTGGGGGTCCTTAATTGCTTGACATGAAAAAGTTTTGGAAACACTGCTACGCAGCGGTGTTGTTTTTGGCAGGCATTTTTTAGATTTAGTCAGTCTTAGTCTTTTGGAAAAATGCTTAATTAGTCTTAGTCATTTGGAAAAATGCTTAATTAGTCTTAGTCAGTCTTAGTCATTTCTATCCTTGATAGTTTTAGTCGACGGAAACTCCTAAGGGTTTTAGTCATTTTAGTAAAAGGTTTTAGTCCAGTTTGTCAATTTTTTTAAAATGTCTTTAAATAAAATGTCTATAGCGTACAGGTATTAATTAGAGCTGGGACTCAATTTAAAAAAAAATCTAATTAATCAGAGGCTTTGTAGTTAATTAATCTCGATTAATCGCATTTTAATCGCATATCATTATTTTACCCAAGAACTGTGAGAGCCATTTTTTTATGGATTTTGGTATACTAGTGAATCAATGAATAGTGAATACATAAGTTTAAGCAATAAAACATTGTTTTTGTAGTAATATCATCTAAAAATTAATAATTTATAGAGCTTTTTTGAGTACCGAAAAATGCTTTACAATTACAAGGGGGACATGATAAATCAAAAACAACTTTATTAAAGGAAAAACACTAAGTAAATAAAAATAAATATCTGGGGAAAGTAATATTGAAGGTTTTGGATGGTGGGGGCATGTCTCTGAGAGTTTTGGGGTATGCATTCCACAGGGTTGGTGGGGGGGGTTTCAATTGGTGCAGCAAATATGTGACATGAGTTGACCATAAGAAAACACCTCTGTGTTTCTTCCGTGGACATACAGTAACAGCCATAGCAGATTTTACATTTTATTTGGCCATAACCGTTTAGTTAGAAACCATGTCATCTGGTCGGGTACTTGAACTGCTACTGGGAGTTGGAATAACATTAGCTCTGATCCATAGTGTTAGAAGGAGGAAAGTAGGCTTTCACATCTTTTTTTATGTTAAAAACGAGGCCGCGGGTGTGAGTGAGGGGAAAGGATCAAATTAAGTACCATAGAACTCCTGAGTCCTAACTACGCTATCGACCAGAGCTACTGTTGTTGATTGACGTTAGCTTCCAGGCTAGGCTAGGTGCAACATGTTTCGCATTGAGCCGATACTGGAGGCTTGACGAGGCGCGGTGATATGTGAATTCTTTGTTGAATAATTGCACACAACTGTGCTGTATGCAGCTGTAATCCACGCTATCATCGGATAGCATTTTAAATCCTATTTCCAATCCACGGGGACAAGCAAAGTGATCTGCAGCGGCGTGGCTTTCCCCAGTCTGGTGATGTTATTGTCTGAATGGGACCTTTGGGACGGTGTGTGTGTGTGTGTGTGTGTGTGCGTGCATGCAGATGGGCGTGACCAACAAGGAAAGGAGAGGAGGATAGAGGCGAGAGCAGTGATATTATTGGCGAACATTTTCATGCATTTAAAACTTTGTTCGTCAATCCACTAACACGTTCGTCTAACCTCGTCTTGTCAGCGATAACACAAACACGTCTCGTCATCGTCATCGCGTCAAACAGAGTTTATTAGCTCGTCAGCGTCAGTCTTGTCCCGAATTATTTGAGTGTCTTTAGTTTTAGTCCGTCTTAGTCCTGGAAAAGGGGGCGTTGACGTCGTCATTTACGTTATCGTCAGTCCTGACGAAAACAACACTAACCTGACTGACTGTTATTAAACAGGCGCTATAGGATTTTCACTTGTTCCGTTAGGTTGTTGATGCATGTGTTTCTTGTGTAGGCCATCTGGTAATAAATAATGTTCTTGTTCTTTCCTGTCTGCTGTAGCCATATAGCACTGACGAAGGTCTTATAGGACCGAAACGTTTGCTTTTTAATTGCACTTTGAGTTTGAGCACAGAGCACTTTATGAGCATGATAAAATAAAATGTATATTTTTTCTTAAGTCTCAGCCTAAGGAGTTTTACTTTTTCTGTCAACGTTTTTGAGACCACCGCTACCGTAGTCAAGTTTGGAGAAAAGAAGGACGAAGAAAGGCGCAACAGTTTTCTCAGTGCTGTAGCCATTAGCATTAACCATCCTGAACCCTAGGCCTACTCACCTGTGTCCTTTTGTGTTTGTCCCAGCAGCCTGCCATAGTGCCATGTGTTGAATGATTCCTACTTTGAGTTCACCTGTGCCTGTGTGTTAGTTCCTTGTATTATAGGCTACTATTACTATTATACCCCTCTGTTAATATTATTTTTGGTCCCATTGTGAGGACTGAGGAGAGTTGATGTTTAGCAGTTGCACACATGGCATGCACAGTTAGCAAAAATCCCATGGCTCCCCCATGCCGGGTCTTACTTTTTTACTACAAAACACTGGTGTTTGTTGTGTTGGTCTATGCCGCCGCCTAGTGGTGGCCAGTTGTTATTGAGGGACCAGATGTCTTGGGGATGCTGAATAGAGTATAGATGGATGTTAGGGAGATAGGAGAGATTCGTCAGCTATTCTACACCAATAGCTGAATACATTACACAGCTGAATAAATTTTTGAGGGGAAAATGTGGACTAATTCTCTAGAAACATTTTAACAAATAAAAACACAAATGTTGTGGTTCCTGACTGGCACAACATATTTTCAGAAGGGAGGGCCCTGTCTGGTCCTATAATAACTCTATGGTCTGGTTGACCATACAACTAGAAAACTAGCCTATTATGACACACTTTTATATGTACTTTTAAAGTGTATATTTGTACGTCTCTAAATGTTCAGATGAATTGAAAGTGGTGGACACACTTGTTGTCCTGACTTGTTTTGTAATGACTTGTGCTTTCGCTTGAAATGTAGGCCTACCCTTTATTATACTGTAAAAAATAAAACGTTCAATCAATCAATCGCTTTTTTCCACCACTGCAGCAATAACACAGGGGACAGCGTCAATAAATGCTGTGTTAATGGGTCTGTAACTCTGAGAGTGTACAAATGGAACAAAATGGACCCGTCAGGGTGTTTTCAAGGGAGAGGTGCTGGTTTACCAGGCTAGTCAAAGTCATCATGTCATGTCAAACTTTATTGCATGTTTATATATATAAAAAAAGATACATCTTAGAGTTGAAAAAGCAAATGAAGCATTGAAAATAAGGTATTTAAAATATAAATAAACTAGAAATTCATCGAGTTGCTTGTTGCAACTAGTGCGCAAGCAGAGCGCGCAAGTACTGTCGACCGCTACAAATTGTCAAATCTCAGCTTCTGTGAGGGAACGTTTGAAATGTTGAAATATTAGGTTTAGCTATTTGCTACCTACCTACTTTATGCATGTAAAAAAGTAGTATTATAAGTATGGTACAAGTTTCTATCTATAAAATAAATAGTTTTATCGATTTAGAATTATTCTGGATCCCTTTTTAGTTTTTCAAAGACAAATAAATCATCGATATCCGATGATTTAAAAATATATATAAACTGAAATAAAATATGTTATGTATACAGTATAATTTTTTAATTTTTAATTGTCAATTGCTTTAAATTTACTTCATCTTGGACTATAGTGATATTAATACTAAATGCCTCTGTGTATGTATAATATGTAATTTGTAAGTTGATTAGCGGTATACTGTGGTTACTTTGCGCCACTTTTGATGCGTATGCACCGTCCCAGCATATGACGTCAGGGTATAACTGGTATAACTAGATCTCAATGATGACGTAATAAAGATGTGGATTAAAGGACCCAATGCCAGAGTGTAATTGGTTTTCGATGGTGACGTAATGACGAGAATATGTTTTAGTGTCGGGAGGATTAAAGGTAATGCTCCTATACATGTATGTAATCTGGCACCACTGCCGTATCAGGCACAAGTAGTCATTACGTCATTACTGTGGAATGCACTTCCCATTGCAGTCAGAACTGCAGCATCACTCCCAATCTTCCGCCGTAGTCTGAAAACCCACCTTTTCAGACTCCATCATGGCCCATAGCACTTAACCCACCCCCTTAGATTGCATTTCTGTAGACTTGGATAGCACTTGACACAGACATGTTATGAAGACAGCACTATAATTGCATTGTATGTAGTCATAGCACGTCATAGTACATATGTATAGTTTCATTATATAGATATTCCACTGTTACTTTCTTAGCTTACGCATGTTTCATGATAAATGTTTTTATGTTATGTATTCCCATGCTTTTTTTGTTCTTGCTTAATGTAAGTCGCCATGGATTAAGAGCGTCTGCTAAATGCCTAAATTGTAAATTGTAATTGTTGTCATTTGCTGGGACGGTGCATACGCATCGAATATCGTCCTGGGCGAAATTAGTTCTTGCGCGCTCTGCTTGTGCAAGTAATAAGAAAAGACAAGAGAAAATAAATACTGCTTTGCTCTAAACGTCAAGTAATGTATAATTATGCCCCAAAAGTGCAGCGCTTCTGCATATTGTAGTCTAGTCTAGTGTGTGTGTGTGTGTGTGTGTGTGTGTGTGTGTGTGTGTGTGTGTGTGTGCACGCGTGCGTGTGAGACACATGCAAACGTAAAATAAATATCTGCAGGCAAAGCTGCTGCAATCACTTATTACAAAGAAAGCAGTGCAAGGGACGAAGTATAACTATATAGGCCTACATTTTACACCCCGTTTTCCCCAAAATATTTTTGTTATTAAAAAACAAAACAAAAAACACATACCGGTAGCTATAGTATAGCACACGTCTGATATTACTCCAAGTGAGAATGTCCGCTCGGGTTGCAACAGAGATTCATAGCTTTCAGTGTCCTCTCTGGAAACCTGACCTTCCCTCTGTGTTTCCCCTTCATGTTTCCTGCGTAGATGTTGGCCTTGAGCTTAGCGTAGTAGTCCGAGAACTTGTTGAAGAGGATGGATATGGGCAGGCCGTTGAGGATGATCCCGAAGGAGATGCAGACGAATGCGAAGATACGGCCTAGCGCAGTCTCTGGGAACATGTCTCCGTAACCCACGGTGGAGATGCTGACCTGCAGGGAATCAATATAAACATCACTGAGAATTCACAACTGGATGAAAACCCATTGAGACCTGAGACTAGATTCTACAAATCATGTCTTCTAAATCCTGACTGTTTTCAGAAAAAACCCATGTTTCTATAACAGTGGTTCTCAAACTATTTCATGGCAAGGACCCCAAATAATATATGTAGCCTAATTGGCCTAATTGACCTAACCTGACTCCGCCAGATGGGGCAGCAAAGAGTACACTGGGTTCCCCCCCTCCTGCTCCCATCTGGGAACACCAAACAGCCTGGCCAATCAGCGGCAGCTAGAGGCGGGATCAAGGCATACACAGTCCTGCCTTGATCTCGCCTCTATAGCTGCCGCTGATTGGCCAGGCCGACCCCCATCTGAAACTATGTTTTACTCCCCCAAGAAGCAAATATTTGAGTTGAAAACGTTCACTGTGAAAGAATATATTATTCAAAGATTTGCACACGTTTTCATGATTTTTCACAAATGGCAGATCTACAAGCTTGTAGCACAGCACTCGGTGCCGCGCTATGAGCTTGTAGATCTGCTATTTTCAAGAGCTAAAGTTTAGAATAATGGTTAAAGTGGTTAAAAGCTATGAGGTAACACAGATGGGTCCTCAGGTCTAAATAATAAAAACAGTAAAATCCTGATGGTTTAATTTAACTGGTTGAATTTGGTTTGGAAGAATTCAACTACTCAACTACTATTCAACTATTCAACTACTCTCAGTCAAATTCAACCAAATGGGCCTGTAAGATAGAGCTACATTGATACTGTAGGACAGTCTACATGAACACTGTCCAAGACTTGAGCATGAGATCATTGCCTAAAATCTTATATTTTGTAAAGTCTAATAGAGCAGCTCACAATCCTCCCACTAGCGACCATTCGGTGCCATTTGTAAGTAATGTATGCCCCATACAATCTTTTTTATTTTCTATGTTCTATTCCCATTGCTGTGCTCTGTAACCCTGTATACAGTTCGTATTGATTCTCCACAAATTGTGGAAGCATTGGCGGACTTGTCTGCATGTTAGACATTGAAAACCTGTATTTATTTTCTACTGTATAGCCTACTGTATGTGTTTTATACTGTTTTTTTCCTGTGATATGGACTGAAATAAAGTATTGATTGATTGATTGATTGATTAACCCATTTTGACCTGGGAACGATTCTACAAATGCCTTCTAAATCCTAACAGTTTTCTGAAAAAGTCAGTCGTTCTTCGATTAAAAAAAATAGCAGACCTACAAGCTCTATGAGCTTGTAGGTCTGCTATTTTTCAATAGCTAAAGCATAACATAATGCTAACACCAAAAGGGGTTCCCTCCCAAAATGGGTTAAATCACAAGACTTGCATCCACTTATAGGTTACTTACAGCGGCCCACCACCATGCGGCGGGAATGCTGGTGAAGTTGGTCTGTGGCATGTCGTGCTCCACGGTGTAAACCATGGCAGAGAAACTGAAGATCCCCATGGCGATGAAGAGGAAAAGGCAGCCCACCTGCTGATAACACTGACGGAGGGTGAAGCCGAACGCCCGCAGGCCTGTGGAGTGCCGCGCCAGCTTAAGGATGCGGAAAATGCGAAACAGCATCATGATCCTCAGACACTGGCTCAGCTTCCCCACCTTCCCCATGGCCTGCATTTCCGCCTCGTGCGTGCTGAACATCTCCAGGGTGATCTGGAGGGCCTGTGGCATGATGGCGATCAGGTCCACCGTGTTGAGCAGGCTCCTCCTGAAGGACGCCAGGTCTGGCGTGGACAACAGGCGCAGCAGGTACTCCACGGTGAAGAAGGCGATGCACAAGGACTCCACAAACTCACAGTAGGTCTTTCCGCTCAGCTGGCCAGTGGCCGTCTTGTACTGCATCTCCTCCACCGTGTTGAGGGTCATGGCCACCAGAGAGATGAGCACAAACAGGTTGGAGAACACCGCTAGCACCTTGGCCGGGATGGAGGAGAACGGCTCCTCCATCAGGTGCCAGATGAGCCGCCGCAGGCCGCCTAACCACATTTCCTCGAAGAGCTCTTCGTCATCCAGGATCTCCACCTAGAGTTTTACGCCACCGCGGGGGGTGGCGGAAGTAAATTGAGAAACAAACGGGAAAGAGCAGGAATCATCACTATAGAGAAGGGAACGGGGACTCTGTATTTCGCACAGCCTGGGAGTCCATGGGCTACTACTAGTAGCGCAGGGTTATAATCTCACAAAAACTATGCCTAAACCTAAGCTTAACCCTACCTGACAAGAACTACACCTAAACCTAACCTGCTAACAATCGCCCCATCAGTGCCCATCGACCGAAGGGAACCTGGTAACCATCCCCTGTTCTTGCGTCTAAATAAGGTGTCTATAAATAATTATTTCATAAATGTCACCAAATTGTAGTGCTATATTTTACATAGGTATACTCCGCTGAACTAAGACAAGGATGGATTATTTAGAAATAGAGGAATGGAAGCGCTGCAGGGATCTGTTAGTGGCTCTTAGATGGGTGCTCTTTGGTGATACAGATAAAACCATAAGGTATCCTTCCTCCAAGTAGTACTGCTTGTCAAAATGTGAATTGCAGACTTTAAAAGAAAATAATCCAAGGCACTCCGTCTTTGGTGAAAAATTAAATAGTTTATTTGAAGATGAGCAAGGCAATTTTTCACCAAAGACGGAGTGCCTTGGATTCTTTTCTTTTCAAGTCTGCAATTCACAAGGATGGATTAGTTGCATCAGATCTGGCATAGGCCTAAAGGTAAATAATCAGAAAATACCCAAATATACTGTACTAATATGAACTGATACTGATTACCTCTGCCTCTAGCTCCCGCTGAATATTCAGTTGATCGTTAATCTCATCCTGACGTTCCTCAAAGGAGATGCGGCAGCAACGGCTGGTGTTTTTGATCCTCATCCCCCAGTAGTTGATCTCCTCCAAGAAATTTCGCGGGCACAGCTCATCTTTGATGTACAGCACGCCGGTCTGATAGAAGAGGAAGATGTTATGAAAGACATCGGGGTCGCGGTCAAAGTAGAATTCATTGTTCGTCGCGGTGAAGTCATCGCAAAGGTCCACCTTCATGTTGTTGTCAGTGCAGGTGGCGAGGCGCCCGAGTCTGGTCTTGGGGTACTTTGCAGCCATTTTGTAGGCAATCTGGTAGTTCTTCCCCCCTATGTTGAGATTGATCATGTAGTTTTTCTTGGGGGGATAACTTTGTCTGTAGTCCGGGATGTCGGCGATGTCTGGGATGTCCGGGATTTCAGACTCATCGACGACATCGTTGTCTTCTAAAAAGTCCTCCTCGTATCCCAGATCGATGTCATAGATGTCCTTCGCCCCCATCTCCGATCTCAGGTCCTGCATGGAGTTCCATGACCGCCACTTGGCAAGTGGAACGATGGGCTCCGAGAATCTCCGGTCTGTGTCTGTGATCGTAGTCCGGTCTGTGTCTGTGATCGTAGTCTTGTAGTTGGGGAAGAGGCTCTGCCTCCTGGCTTTGTTCATGTTTTTGGTGATGCCCACGTCGTCCATTCACCCAGCCAGGCTACACGGCAGATAACAACACACTGAGATCCACAAGCATTCCTGACCTCTACTACCGACCTACTACTCCACCCGCCTCAACTCCCTGGTCTGCTTAAGCATGGCAGAGGATGTGAGTAGGATGCCTCATGGCCCCATTAATGTTGCTGACAGAGAGGATCCACGATTACAAGATGTCTAAGTACCATTATCCTCTGACCCAAACACCCTGGCTGACTCATGTGACGTTGCAACTGTATGTATGTGGCGTACATATCTCACTGAATGCTGTTTGCATGGTTTATGTTTTTCATTTGCACTTTGCATAGCATTATCATCAAAATGATTAAAAACAAAAAACAAAAAAAAGAAAGTGATACAACTGTGTGCAGGTGAGATAATAAATCCCCAAGTGGCTTTGAATAATGCCTCACAAAAGTCACAAAATGAAACAAAACATAAACATAAACAAAATCAAGCTCTATAGCCCTTGCAGTGCATCCACGCCTAAATACTTAGATTCCTTTTGTATTAATCTAGTCTAGTGTATATTTAATCCCTAGAGTATTCCAGGCCGGTTATAGATTTGTAAGGCTGTGCAATGCATGGTTAGAATATAGCATGCTCGTATTGTCTCCACCAGGCCGAAGGCATAGGGAGAGAGTATGTTTTGTGCATCTCTGGCACCATTTGCTCAATGGCAGCCAAACTCTGCACACACACACCCTCCCTGGATGCCACAGCTGAACCTCTGCGCCAAAGTTTTCACATTGGCCTGTTATAGCAACACCAGGGGGCCGTATTTAGCAAAAAAAAGATTCCAAAGTGCTCAGTTTCAGACAAAACGCAAATCATGAACACATTGTGTGATTTCTGTGACATTTTGCACGCACATTCCCACTAGGCCCTGTGTATAACTCCCACTAGGCCCTGTATAACTCCTTCACATTCCCACTAGGCCCTGTATAACTCCTTCACATTCCCACTAGGCCCTGTATAACTCCTTCAGATTTTGCACCGATCTGTGTGCACCGATTACACCGATCTGTGTAAAACGTTGTATGCAAATCTGGCCTGCATTTTTCAATACTGCCTTTTCGAGCGCCACCAGGAGGCCCATTTATGTGCAACACTTTTTTTTAAATATTAGTCCTGCAGATGTTATCCAAATATCAACCCTGGTGGAGACCTGTGCCCCGAGGGGCACTTCTTCTAGTTTTCTATTATCTCAGTGTGTCTCTAAAGACCCACTCCTCCCCCCTGCCCCCTGTCTCAATTAAAGCTGAACAAATGGTGGATGAAAGAGGATAAAGGCATTAAGATTGATCCTACTTCCCGTCGGGGTGGTTGGTGTTGGACGGTTCCACGGACAAACCACAGGATCTCATCAGATATAACCTTCTGCTTGTTTCATCAGAACACCACACATCTGTGTAAAAAAAACAGGGTTACAGACCGAATGAAACATGCACCAAGTATCATCAGATGGTCCATACACAACCAAAACAACTGTAGGCCTACTTAGACATAACTCAGGAATGGAATCCTCTTATAAGTTGATTGGCATGCTGATTAGAACAGGGCTGCTCGCTGGACACGACATTGTGCATGAAGGCCATTGGCTCAGAATGTTGACCGTTATTAAGCGCCAAACACACACACACACACACACACACACACACACACAGTTTTTTAATTAAGCTCCATCTTTAAGTGGGGTAAACACACGTAAAGTGGGAACCCATCATCAAAGAAAATACATTTTTGTCTGTCTTGAGACAGATCTTGAACAAGTTAAACTTCCAAAAAAAGGCTCCATTTATATTTGTCTAATATCTGTCACTGTTAATCCAGTGGGGAAAATGCTCACTCATTGTGGATGCGAGTCTTGGACGCTTTGTCATCTGTCGCTGAAGCCGTCACTCACTCTTGTCAAATAAAACTAAAATTATCTAAGAATTGACATTCTTAGATTCAACATGGCCAACACTTGGCATTCAGGATTAATATCACCATGTATGCCCTCCCAGGACCCCCTGTTTGGCATTCAGGATTAATATCACCATGCATGGCGTCCCAAAATCTCCTGTTTGTTTGCGAAGATTTAGGGATCCAATGTTTACAGGCACTTTAAAGCAGCTTACCATAGGCCTACAGCTGGAATGTAGGTTATAATCAACATCCACGGACAATTATATGGATGCCATATATGAGTCACAAAGACCTGCATTGACATCTGGCAGTAATCCCCTGTATCACATTCACATACTGTACATTGTTCGGTAAAATGGAATACGCAGACAGATTGTTTCATATTTGCTCTTCCTCTGACCTATTGTGACATTGACAGCAAAAGGGTTAGACGTTAAGATTTTCAATCCTGCTTCCGCCCCAAACATAGCACACATACAACGGCCCCGTCGTGGTAACAAATGGTAACGACCTCCTGCTCTTCTCTGACACCGGCTCATTTTAACAACGACCTCCTGCTCTTCTCTGACACCGGCTCATTTTAACGACCTCCTGCTCTTCTCTGACGCCGGCTCATTTTAACGACCTCCTGCTCTTCTCTGACACCGGCTCATTTTAACGACCTCCTGCTCTTCTCTGACACCGGCTCATTTTAACGACCTCCTGCTCTTCTCTGACACCGGCTCATTTTAACGACCTCCTGCTCTTCTCTGACACCGGCTCATTTTAACGTCTCCTTCCTTCCTTGACCTCAGTGCTGCTTTGGTTTTGATACCATACATACTCCACCAGAGGTTCCCAAATGATTTACCCTAGTAACTATTGACAATAGCAGATCTACAAGCGCACAACGCGTAGATTTTCACTACTTTTTCAAATTACTTTTTTGAAAAAATGCCGTTTTGGGGGATAAAAAAAAAGTTTTGAAATAATTAATATCAAAATGTAGGAAACCAAAAAAAGGTTTATTCACTCGCGACCCATACCGGTCCAGACCCACTGTTTGGGAAACACAATTCCATAATCCATACTCAATCTCACACCTCAAATCCACCCTTGGAATCACTGACACTGCCCTCTGCTGGTTCAAATTGTACCTCACTGACAGACATCATTTCACCCCATTAACAGTATAGCAGACATAGCCCTCATCACAAATATGATGAGGACATCACATTTGAGCTATGGCCGAATTTTGCCCCCAAGGAGTGTTTTTTGTGCAAAACTAATGCTTGGAATAGATTCAGAATCACGAAAACCCCCTAGTTCAAGAATCCGCGACTCCTGAATGAAGGGTCTGGTGCTGGGCGTCTGGTGCAACGCACAGGTCCTGGCTGCACTTGAGCAGGCGTGGACCTGGTGAGACGTAGGAGGGGCCCGGACAGGAGTCAACCCACAGAGCCTAGCCCTAGTCCTTCCACGCGCCATACCTCCCGGCGCGGCAGAGTATAGTTTGGGAGTGGAGGATTGTGTGGCCGTGGTCTTTCCCTAATAGGACTGATCGTGGGTAGCTACAGGGATCTAAGTCGGGACTTTGATCACCCCGGCTGGGTCACCTGAGTGAGGGGTATGATGTTATCAGATGTTGCAAGACCCGAAACCTTGGGATACATCACTGAGGATACGTCCCAGGTGCATCCATGCGATGTTTTTTGTTTCAACTTTCAGCAGCTGTCACAAAGTTTCCCAAGGTCACCAGCTTGGGCACCCTAGCTAAATCATTAGAGCATGCCCTGGGCTACATCTGTGCAAAATCTGGCGCTTTTAGATGAATTAGCACAACATTTTCCCTACGGGCCTGGACTAAACTGCCAACATCTCCTGTCCCCCATGATCGGTACTAGGCCCTCTGCTCTTCCTGTACAGTACAAGTGTAGGCTACATGCTCACCCTTGGACATACTTTGCACACACAGTTTGGTCAGGAACAGCATTTGATATTTTTAATTAAATCAAATATCTAAATACTGAAAAAAAAGGCAAATGGTGCATTTATATAGCGCCTTTAACCAAGGTGCTTTACATAGATGCACACTCATGCACACACACACACACACACACACACAGATGGAGGAGGAAACCATGCAAGGCACCAACCAGCAATTGGGGGTTCAGAGTCTTGCTCAAGGACAATTCGACAGCAATTCTGGGGGAGCCCGGGTTCGAACTGGCAACCATCCAGCCACTCTACCCCTGATCCACTGCCGCTCAAGGAATTAACCTAACCACGGGGTGCCCACAAAAGCCCGAGTAATGTTAAAATGACCCCAAACCAAACATATTAGAAAGTGAAATATCCCTTTAACCTTTCAATTTCGTTTTTTCCTAAAATAGTTGTTTTAATTTTCTATCCAGTTTTGTAAAGTGACTTTGAGTACTCAGAAAAGTACTAGCCTACTATTATTCTTATTCTTATTAGTTAAAATAATTCACATGGCTCATGACACACACTCACTCAGGGAAATAAATAATAAAAGTAACCGCCCCAAAAATGCACCTTTGTGTTTTCAACAAGGTTCAAAGGCAAAGCCATATCTTTCCTAATATGACCACAGTTCAGCATTGTGTATTGGAGCAGTTGATGCGTGAGAACACATACTACTGGAATTATTTTAAAGAGTTCAATATCAGAAAAGAAGTGCCAGCACTCACAGAATAGTCCTTCAGGTCTGTCATTTTGTCGGTTCCAAACAAATCAACAAACCCATTGATGCACCAGACTATGGCTGTACGCAGGCAATGTCCACATGCAGGTTGATTTAATTTGTGGTTAGCATATTTACTTGATCCATTAAAAGTGCATACAAACAGTTCCGTATGGACTTTCTATCTGTGTGCTGGGAAAACACGTTTGTCCACCCAGGTGCATGCTGTTCACCAATCACAATCACCCAGGCCTGAACTCTTGCTGTCAATCAATTAGGCCTGGGGAGGCGATGCCTTTGCCCAGAAATAGTCCAATAAACCAATAAAGTAATCAAACTAATAATGCTATAAATATAACAACTAGGCATACAACAATCTTGATAATACTAGGCTACTAATAATAATAACTAAACAGTGAGGATGGCTTCTTCAAGGTCCTTCAATTAAAGATAGACACAGACACAATTAATTCAGGCGTGACTCGTAAGTCTTTCTCAGTGTAATTATCAGCATGATTATCTGCTGATTATCAGCATGGCTTAAATGCTGAAAAGCGTTTGTGTTGCACGTGCCCATCTTAAATTAAAATGTACCTATCATGCATGCTGGTAGAACACATACTTTATCAGTTACACTACCTTTAATGTGTTTCTTAAGGGTTTACTTTGTCTTTAGTGAGCAGTGGTGGTAGCCTATGCACATTTGAAATTGTAACAAAGAGTGCCTGCCATTTATTGAGCTACTCAATATATAAAATATTTTTAATTCAGGTTTCCCACATCTTGTCCAAAGTCTCCATCCCAAATATTTTTATATACATTTTACTGAAATGTCCTCTTAAATCTATTAAATATTGGATTGTGATGCTTGTTGTCTTAAGACCTTTTATTGTGAAATATGTTATTATACAATTTGTACAGTGTACATTCTTTTACCAGATTATTCTTTTAATTAACAACTGAACATTTCTTAAATGGTAAATGGTGCATTTAATTATAGCGCCTTTATCCAAGGCGCTTTACAGAGATTGTGCATTACATTCACCCAATTCTCATACACTGATGGCGGAGGAAACCATGCAAGGCACCAAGCAGCACACCAGGAGCATTTAGGGGTTCAGTGTCTTGCTCAAGGACACTTCAACACTAACTCTGGGGGAGCCTGGGTTCGAACTGGCAACCTTGCGGTTACCAGCTGCTTTACCCCTGAGCCACCGCCAAAATTAAAAAGTTCAAGGTAAAGAATAATACAATGATTTCATAAAACACCCTTCATGGTGCAAGGGGTAATGCATTGGAGCATGCACACTTGTTTGTGAAGTACAGATTACTGCAGTGTATAACATAAAAAGTACATTTTCATTTTACAGTGTAAAATGAAAGTCAACAATTCAGTTGCACATGATTTATTTTGCTCCCCGAGATGTGATTCAACTCAGCAGATTGCTATAATTCAGTGGTTTTCAACCAGTGGTCCTGGTAAATGACGGAGGGGGTTCCTGCCTCCTGGTGGTCCCCAGCTAAATAACGGAGGGGGTTCCTGGTGGTCCCCAGCTAAATGACGGAGAGTTGGTAACCAAATGGACCGTTATAAATCTTTAACCCATGAGTGTAAAATGAATGCTCTCAGGAGTTACATTGTTGTTAAACATCTACATTAGCCTACTATTAATTTACAAGAAGTCTACACAATTATGAGAGGCTAAATGTAATCAAATGGTGGCCCGTGGCAAAAATGCCGAATTGAGCCTTGATATGAAAAGGGTTGAAAAGCACTAATATCATTTGATTTGTTGGGTCTTTTTATTGACAGACTTCTTGCTTCTGGGTTGTGTTCTGAGGGAACTGCTCCTTCTGTCTCGATCCTTACTGCAGGGGTTTGACATCTTCCTCAGGATATCTGAAATGTTTTTATTATTATTTATATATATATTTATAAATATTTTAGTACGCAAGCACGCACGCACACGCGCACGCACACACACACGCGCACACACACACACACACACACACACACACACACACACACACACACACACACACGCAATGCAGGGCATATAGAGTAATATGACAATAGAAGGGTTTCCCTGTAAAAGTGACATGTATTCCTAAATTTGAACAAAAAAATTGCTTAAAGATGACCAATGAAAAACAAAAAATGGTGGTTAGTACTGTACTTGTTTTGAAAATAAAACCAACTGAATAACCACCAGGAGGCTGTAGAGAACCATGAGACAAATGGTATACTTCAAAGCAATATTATACTCAGTCAGTAATGTGTGATATACCATATGCTTTCTTTTTAGTGGACATTCAACTTGTTTGTGAATGTGTGCATGTGTATAGGTTTACAACTACCTGCCAGCTCAGGATGGTTCTTATTGAGGTTGTTGAGGAGAGATACATACTTATGTCCTTCATTGTCATCACCTGAAGGGAGATAATGACACACTGTTTTTTCAACTGATCAGTTTACTATATCTGCTGTGATGGTATATAAATATATATTTTTTATTATTTCTCTATAGCTTATTATTTAGTCTAATAAAACATTTTGGACTAAATTGGGCATCGTCTGTACATGTTTTTGACATGCTACACAATCAAATCCTGAATATGTTGCAACTCTGAGATTGTAATTGACCCTCGTGGGTCCATATGATTTGGTCTGTCGATCGAGGAATTCTGAGAAGTAAACATTTAATATATATATATATATATATATATATATATATATATATAGTATATGAATTAACCTTAGTTTGGACTTTGCTAACCTGCTGCTCATCTTAAAGCACAAACCATACCTGTAGTGAGACGCTCCTTGGGAGTCACAACCGTTTTAAGGTCAAGTGGTCAACCACCAATCAGATAAAACAGCGCACATCCTCCGATCTTGGTGCTGAGCCAAACTGTTAAACTAACATGAACAAAAGCAAGAGCTCCCAACTGACTTTGTAATGCTCCAGGTCAGTTTATTCACAAGCACAACGTTTCGACCAATATTGGTCTTTCTCAAGTATGTATATAATATACGGTAGGCCTACTTGAGAAAGAGCAACACGACGGGTCAAAACGTCCTGCCTGCTGTGACTGTGAATAAAGTTACCTGGAGCATTACAAAGTGAATAAAGTTACCTGGAGCATTACAAAGTGAATAAAGTTACCTGGAGCATTACAAAGTGAATAAAGTTACCTGGAGCATTACAAAGTGTTACCTGGAGCATTACAAAGTGAGTTGAATAAAGTTACCTGGAGCATTACAAAGTGAGCCCTGTGACTGTGAATAAAGTTACCTGGAGCATTACAAAGTGAGCCCTGTGACTGTGAATAAAGTTACCTGGAGCATTACAAAGTGAGTTGACTGTGAATAAAGTTACCTGGAGCATTACAAAGTGAGCCCTGTGACTGTGAATAAAGTTACCTGGAGCATTACAAAGTGAGCCCTGTGACTGTGAATAAAGTTACCTGGAGCATTACAAAGTGAGTTGACTGTGAATAAAGTTACCTGGAGCATTACAAAGTGAGCCCTGTGACTGTGAATAAAGTTACCTGGAGCATTACAAAGTGAGCCCTGTGACTGTGAATAAAGTTACCTGGAGCATTACAAAGTGAGCCCTGTGACTGTGAATAAATTTAGTTACCTGGAGCATTACAAAGTGAGTTGTGACTGTGAATAAAGTTACCTGGAGCATTACAAAGTGAGTTGACTGTGAATAAAGTTACCTGGAGCATTACAAAGTGAGTTGACTGTGAATAAAGTTACCTGGAGCATTACAAAGTGAGTTGTGACTGTGAATAAAGTTACCTGGAGCATTACAAAGTGAGCCCTGTGACTGTGAATAAAGTTACCTGGAGCATTACAAAGTGAGTTGACTGTGAATAAAGTTACCTGGAGCATTACAAAGTGAGTTGACTGTGAATAAAGTTACCTGGAGCATTATAAAGTGAGTTGTGACTGTGAATAAAGTTACCTGGAGCATTACAAAGTGAGTTGTGACTGTGAATAAAGTTACCTGGAGCATTACAAAGTGAGTTGACTGTGAATAAAGTTACCTGGAGCATTACAAAGTGAGCCCTGTGACTGTGAATAAAGTTACCTGGAGCATTACAAAGTGAGCCCTGTGACTGTGAATAAAGTTACCTGGAGCATTACAAAGTGAGCCCTGTGACTGTGAATAAAGTTACCTGGAGCATTACAAAGTGAGCCCTGTGACTGTGAGTAAAGTTACCTGGAGCATTACAAAGTGAGCCCTGTGACTGTGAGTAAAGTTACCTGGAGCATTACAAAGTGAGCCCTGTGACTGTGAGTAAAGTTACCTGGAGCATTACAAAGTGAGCCCTGTGACTGTGAATAAAGTTACCTGGAGCATTACAAAGTGAGTTGTGACTGTGAATAAAGTTACCTGGAGCATTACAAAGTGAGTTGACTGTGAATAAAGTTACCTGGAGCATTACAAAGTGAGCCCTGTGACTGTGAATAAAGTTACCTGGAGCATTACAAAGTGAGTTGACTGTGAATAAAGTTACCTGGAGCATTACAAAGTGAGCCCTGTGACTGTGAATAAAGTTACCTGGAGCATTACAAAGTGAGTTGACTGTGAATAAAGTTACCTGGAGCATTACAAAGTGAGTTGACTGTGAATAAAGTTACCTGGAGCATTACAAAGTGAGTTGAATAAAGTTACCTGGAGCATTACAAAGTGTTACCTGGAGCATTACAAAGTGAGTTGTGAGCCCTTGCTTTTGTTCAAGTGGTCAAACCACCACACCGGGTGTGGTTGACCGTAAAACACTTTTGTGAGGAGTCTCTACCGGTGTGGTTTGGGCTTTAGTGAGGACGTGCATGATTGCTGTGTATTGTGTCATCTTTACTTCCTTCGTCAGTTATGCCTATACAGTAGCAATGTCCTAAGACAGTAGTGACTGTTTCTATAGTTTATAGTCTATAGTTGTAACTGTGAATCCCTGTTGTTCAATGATCCAGACTGGGTTACCATTGCATTGACAGGTCATGTACGTTTTGTCTCCTTACTCGAGTAAAATCACTTAAATTCCTATAGAGGGTATGCGCATGCTTAAAGTGAATGGCACATCGAGTGGCAAATCGAGTGGCAAAGTGAGTTTAACATTGTTTAATGTTGTTTAATGCAATCAGATAGGACTTTCTGTTTGGATGTATGGGCTCTCGAGGCCAGAAAGTAGTTTTTTGCCACTCAGTATAGGCATTCCTGCCTAAATTCCGGGTTTGATGATGATGTCACCCGCATACCCTCTATACGCTCGCTCACTCACACTCGGTCACTCCAGCATGGCAAATGATGGTGAAATTGGTGACCTGATATGGACTTCATACAACTGCAATGATTTACATTTAGACACTGCTGACGTCTACACGATATTTCAGCAGGTCACCCATTCCACCGTAACACCACCATGCTGGAGTGAAGCGAGTGTGAGTGAGCGAGAGGCCGAGACTTTTGGGTATTGGAATTGGGCTCTATACTTATAGTGAAGTTCTGAATTCTTGTCTTTGCCTGTAGTTGCCTCAATGTGTATAATATGTTCCGAGCAGCATATCCACTACAGATTCTGCTTTCACAGGCCCATTTGGTTCCATTACGTCTCAGAGTTGATTGATAGGATGATGTGTGGTGAGAGTGACTCACTGCAGAGGATGCGTATGAGGACGTAGGTGTGTCTCTCAGTCAGCAGACTGCTGGCCAGCTCTGCACTGTGGTCCTTCTCCAGGAGCTTCATCAGGGCACCCCTCCTGTCCATTAGGTCCACACAGTCTGCAGAGAGCACAGAGAAACATTACCATAATAATACACACTGTATTTATTTCTTCAACCTTTGGTAATGAGCAGTAAACTTTTACATTTCAAGGGCACCCATAACTCAGAGAGCACATTTGTATTACCCTCTCTCAGAGTTACAGACCTGTTAAGGGTCCATTTGGATTCTGACCTGAGATCAGATTCTAAAAATGTCTGTCAGACAGTTTTCTGAAAAAGTTTCTATGTCAGTCGTTCTTCGATTTTTCAAAAATAGCAGACCTACAAGCTATGAGCTTGTAGATCTGCTATTTTTCAATAGCTAAGGCATGACATAATGACAAAAACACCAAAAGGGGGTCCCGCCCAAAATGGGGTTAAAAGGAACCCTGGAAACATTTTGTGCTCAAGGTAAGATGATTAAGATAAGACCTTTATTGATCACGTTGGGATCGTAAGGCCCTATAAAGACAGAACAGCAGTTTGAAAACAGATTACAGAAGTACAGTATAGATACTGTACAGCATCATGGAGAGACAGTCAATTCAACACCTTGACTTTGAAGTAAGATGGCAAAAAAAGAAAAGCGTGCACGCACACACACACACACAGTCACAGTCACACACACACACACACACACACACACACACACACACACACACACTTTGGCTCTGTAACATACAGTAAGTTAATGAGCACCTTTCATGTCCAGATCACATCTTTCCTTTAAACTTCGGATGAAATTCATCAACTTGCAGTTGAGGTTGAACAATTCCATTCTGCTGTCTGTAGAGAAGTGCAATATTTGGTCACACACAATACAATATTTGACATGATTATACGTCATTTATTTCTTCCACAAATTGTTTGGTATTTGTTTTAGGATTATAGCCCAATCAATTACATTTGACTTGATTAGGCTATTTAATGGAACATGAAGGGTCACTGACACCAATTCAAGGCAGAATCTAAACCACACTACAACAAAGACAATGGTGAACGATAATGTACAGTAGTCAGAATCTAAACCACACTACAACAAAGACAATGGTGAACGATGTGTACAGTAGTCAGAATCTAAACCACACTACAACAAAGACAATGGTGAACGATAATGTACAGTAGTCAGAATCTAAACCACACTACAACAAAGACAATGGTGAACGATGTGTACAGTAGTCAGAATCTAAACCACACTACAACAAAGACAATGGTGAACGATAATGTACAGTAGTCAGAATCTAAACCACACTACAACAAAGACAATGGTGAACGATAATGTACAGTAGTCAGAATCTAAACCACACTACAACAAAGACAATGGTGAACGATAATGTACAGTAGTCAGAATCTAAACCACACTACAACAAAGACAATGGTGAACGATATGTACAGTAGTCAGAATCTAAACCACACTACAACAAAGACAATGGTGAACGATAATGTACAGTAGTCAGAATCTAAACCACACTACAACAAAGACAATGGTGAACGATATGTACAGTAGTTTGATTGATGCTGCTATGAGGATACGCCCAGAAATAGCACTAAGACTTGTTTACATTGGGGTCCTCCATTGTCAATTCATTACGATACATTAGATCTTGACCTTCAGCAGTGAACCTTGTTTTCGTCGACTAAAACTAAGACGAAAACTGTTCGTCGACTACCATGACGATTTCGTCAACAAATAAAAACTAGACTAAAATGTTAGGAAGGGACTATAGTGGACAAGAGATCCAGTATGAGTCTTTTTACACTTGGTTGCATGCTGAAAATAGCAGATCAACGCGCTGCGACGTGTTGTAGATCGGCTATTTTCAGCAAGTGAAAAAAACAGTCATTACGACGACATCAAGGCCCACCAAAACAGTCTTTCAACTCATAATATAGCCCAAGTCTGTTTTTCAAAACTGTTGA
This sequence comes from Protomyctophum bolini, assembly GCF_963924005.1. Taxonomy (NCBI): domain Eukaryota; kingdom Metazoa; phylum Chordata; class Actinopteri; order Myctophiformes; family Myctophidae; genus Protomyctophum; species Protomyctophum bolini. The sequence continues at coordinate 41,621,277 of NC_137867.1, read as the reverse complement.
TGCCAATTGATCCTTCAATTCTGGAATGAACCAGCTACAGTAGACACATGATGTCACTGGCATAAAATGAGTTACAATTAACTTGGAAGTTTAAAATACATTTATGATAAATCCTCGTTACAAACTTTCCATTACAACAGCTTAAACTGTCAAACAACACATGTAAACTTTAGTCCCATCCACAGAGCCTGCAGTATACAGATATCCATTTAAATCTTCTTTATGCTTTCATTACACACAGAGAGTGGACGTATGGTGGGCCAATGTGATTACTAACCTCCAAACAGCACTGCGGCAAACATTCCTCCCACCTGTCAAACAAGCTGTCCTCTAGTCTACACAGCCTCTTCCACCAATGCAACTATACAGCTAGTAGCTAAAGCTCCTGTGCCTTTCATAGAGAACCAAAGATATACTAGAGCTAAGGCCAAGCTCGCCGTGGCACAATAGGAGGTTGTTAAATCGATGTGTTGTTGACTACACTCCACACATAGTGACAAAAGCCTCAGCTCTATATGGGAGAGGCCATTACAGTAGATTAGAATGAGTCGGTTTGTACAGTTGCTCGTGGGCAAACAAACATGGTTCTTCATGGAGACTTGGTACGGTGACCAGGAACCCTTGAGCCAGTCAGACAGAGATGTGATGTGGACACTATAGCATGTGAGCTGTTATATGCACAAACAAACGGGCAAAAATGTTGACCTGGTGTAGTAAATTAAATATGGATAATGCCATAATGGTGGAGAATATACCTTGCAGGTTTCAGTAGAACAGATCGAGAAATCCAGGCACATCCATTAGCTTCCAATAGTTTATTCAGATTAGCCGAATCATATGACATTGCAAGGTGGGATACATCCTCGCAAGTGAGTTCTCACCACGATGCACAGTTAATATACACATTCAATTGTCCAGTTTCCACTTAGTGCATGTACGTGCATGTGAGTAGACTTTCATTGGTGTTCTTGTGTGTCAGAGATGTGTGTGCTCTTAACGACTCTCCTGCCCTGGTGCTGAACCCAGTCCGGACATATGGCTATGATATATGGGTCCAAACTGCCTGAGTCACCTCGCCCAAACTCAGCTTTGTCCTCATCTCCTCCGGCTCTCTGACCTGTATGACCCTGGCCATAATAGACCCTCTTATGTATCAGCTTCTCACATCATGGCTTATTTGGTGACATACCTATATCCTTCACCTAACCGACAATTTCTACTAGATGTGAACTACATGTCATATCAATCAGGTCTTATGTTGTGGATGTAAGTACAGGTGTCCTATATGTGTATTCATGACTTGATCAAACAATTATAACATACTAAAGATGAAAGGCTTTCTCTCTCTCTCCAAAGGGGAAAAGCCTAGGGCAGGGGGTGGTCATGGTCTCTTCTGCATACCCACTTTGAGTTCCTCCCACTGTTTTAGTTGGAGGCAGTCAGGTTACTGGGTCTCTCCCCATATCTATCCCAGAGTGTGTCCCCAACTCTATTTATCTATATATATATATATATATGCCTACTGTATAATGCCTATATGTCTGGGCGCCAATACACAACAGAAAACCCCCCTCCTGGCATCCTTATGCCAGGACTTACAGAGGTGCCCAGACAACCAATAATTAACATAACTGGCCCCTTAAATAATAAAATGATATTCAGAGTCCAGACCCCTGTCCGATAAACCACACAAACCATATTTCCACCTGACCCCCCTGGAAAGACAAACAGCCTATTACATAGTAAAATAAGGAAAAACACACGCTCCCCTAAGCACAAATGAACAAAATGTAACAAAACATTACTCAAACAATACTATCATTGACCTTACTCATAAACTAAAACAAACTTCTGCCAGTATAAGCCGATAAAAACACTACATTAATATCATTAACCTTACATGATCTATTGACTAAATAAACTACAAAACAAATGTAAGTAAATCATTTTAAACATAAACAAATCATATCTTGGCCTATACTGCATAATTACCATTCAAAACAACATGAATCAATCATAACATGCACAGTGACGAAATGGCACATGCAGCGCACATCTAAAACAAATAAAAACCTATGCTTAACGCAAAATCTTCGCCGTCAGTGACTCTGACAACCACCCAATTTCAAAGATAAGCACCCGTGTTTTGAAAACGATCCCAACATTCAAAATGAATCATTAAACCATAGTTTGATGTGCTATGCCCCCTGATTTTTCGACACCCCCCTTGACACAGGAGTGTCATATGAACTCCTTGAATTGTATCACATTTAAAACAGACAAACCCTTTGTAAATAGATTTGAAACTGAACCATGTGCTAACACGAAATGAAACTCCTCATATAACTGAAATCCTATTTAAACCAAATCAAATTCCTATAGCCACTGATTAAATTCAAATACCTGCAAATGAAAAGTTGACACTCAAAACATATGACACAAATAATAAAACAAACAAATAAAACCCAAACAATAACTCCACACATACACGTGTCATTAACAACCCGTTCAAAAATAATAAATCATACTAAGTGACAAAACTGCCCATCACCGAATATTACATGTACTGAAACACATAAAACAAAAACAAAGATTCTCTAAGTTGAAATGCAATATCTCTAATGACAGCGGTCCTCTGCCATTCCTCCCCCACTGACCTTTGTTGAGGTCCCCTGAGTACACACCAAGTCCGTACATGCGACATGCGATAGACACACCTCTCTCACTTCAGCCAAGAGACGGCAGGTCTCACTAGCTCGCTCTGCAGCTAATTGTTGCACTGACAAAATGAAAACAAACATCCCTAAGAATAGCACTATTCAGTACTTTGTTAAATCTAGTTGATCTGTATCAGCACAGAAAACAACAACCTGTTAGACATAACATCTTTCAACATTAGTCAAAACCACGATCTCTCAACATTAATCACAATTCAGATGAATCACGATTTCTTCTCTTTCTCCATGATGTAAATTGTTCAGATGTTCAGACACGCGGTAGGAAATGGCTCCCACATTTCTTTTTTCGCCTACAGAATAACAACGCTTTAGAAAATCTTCTTGAATCTCAGAGCTGAAATAGCTCTCAGATCTGTAGGTACAGAGCAGACCGTCACCATATACTTCAGTACAAGTGTACCACAACTGCCCTGTAGTTGGTCATAGCATCTCCTTCCCGAGCAATCACAAGGCTCTGACTGGCCGCTTATTGCTTGTCATGTCAATCACGACAGCAATAGCATTGAAACTCTCCTCTTCTCCATCGTATCATGAACGTTGGAAGCTCCTCCCATGGGTCCTGGTCCAGAATAATGTTCGTTCCGACACCTCATGCAACGAACGCCGTAGTATCTGTGAGGGTCACCTGCTGTTTTGATCTCCTGACGGTAGGAGCTGATTTAGGAGCTCCTCCGTGTTCCGTAGACAGCTGCCCTGAGGTCACACCCCCCTGGACTCTCCGTCCTTTCGGGATGACCCCATCTTCCTGTTGGTCCTGCTAGATGTCCCCTGTCGACATCTTCTGAACCTGGAGATCACTAGTGCAGTTGGAATCCGAACGGACTCCTCTCCTTTCCACACCTATTAAAGGAAGCATGCAGGCCCCTCTACAGAAATCTCTCGCTGAACTACCTAACAATTCACTGATGTCAAATCAACAAGCTCATGTATGCTAGGGCAGGACTGGCGGTTAAACTGAGAGGCACATTGTTTTAACCCTGACAATGTTCAACCTTGGTTGATCATCCCTCGGCTGAAAACTCCACTTCCTGGAGACATGGGCTAAAATCCCCTCAGTCATATTACTAGCTATAGTCAGCTGTTTCGACCACAGGGTTTACGACTCCCCATGATCAGCATGTAAAGTGTACGGTGATGTCAGCCGTCGCCTTCATCACCCCACACACACACCTTGACTAAGGCCAATAATTGTTCAAATTCACACCAAACCCTCTTCCCTGCACTCCACTTTGACATCAGACTCCAGTCACTTCTCACTCCTTAGAGCAGAGATCCTCAAATTCTGCTCGTATCTCACAATGAATCTTCTAAAACACAATAGTACAGAAGATAAGGACAGGACAGGAGGTCCTCGCTCGTATCTTATTTACGGTGAGAAGAGATGGCTCTCGCCTCTCCCCTCTTAGTCATACTTTACTGGATATAGCTTGGTGTTCATTCATACATTCATTCATTAATTTCGTTCGCTCATTCACACATACATTATTCTCAATCAAACACCGTGATTTCATTCACACATACTCACACTTTCAGGCTTGTGATCTTCTCATTTAACCCCTGGCCAGTCTACCCATTTCAAGCTTCATATGACCTGGCAAACATTTCTGTTACTTCTGACACCGTAGGTGTACCAAATCAAATTCCACCGCCAAAACAAAAAAAAGGTCAACAGTAGACAACATCTACCATCGCTACGCCTTTTTAAATGAGAAGATTCCATGCCTGCAGACATTTACATCACACACTAGGACAGAGTAGAAGTGTTATGTTTCTTCCACTATAAGGAGAGGATGCCCCCCCCCCCTTGACTCATGCCCTCACTCACATGCTCCCACATTCCACACACTCATTTACATACAACCCTCTCATAAAATGAGTAGATGGAGATTTCTCACTTTAAACAACTTTCACACACTTTCTCACATGCACACGTACATACCGTACATGAATAGCCTAGTTCCCTTATCTAATTTAGTTCATTCATTCAGTTTATTTATTAACCTCCTATTAGTTTCCAACCTTCATGTGAATATTTGACCGCCTGGAGGGATATTGTTCCCCCCTACTTACATCAGCATGCATATTGTCTTGTGGCATTAACATTTTGACTTGTGTCTACCGTCAGTATGACCCCTGCAGCCCCTGCAGAGGTTGCAGTCGGTCGCCCCGGTTACACTGACGCCAGAAATGACTGAATTCTCCACATATGTAACAAACGCTCTGGTTCCTCTGATGGGAATTACTACCCGGTCCTTGACGTCTAGGTGGTCTAACCCCTGGCAGAGGAGAGTATGGGAGGTACCGGGGTTCAGCCTGGCCGGCCCGTGGCGGCTGCTGCTGACTATTTGAACTAACCACCCTCTGTCCTGCCAGTTGAGCAGAACTTTCCAGTTGGGCACAAGTCAACGCCCTCTTCATCTCCGCATCTTGTTCTGTCTGAGTAGTTAACTTTCTTCGGTACAGGTCGACATAACGCGCAACATGGTCTATATACATCGCTTTAGTCATGCTGGTAAGACCCACAACCTCCCTTAACTTCCTCTGCACCGTCTCGGGCAACCCTTGTTCAGTCCTGTGGCATATAAGCATCTGTTCTAGCATGCCCAATTCAGATTCTTTTGTCTTCGTCTCATCTAACCAAAGCCGTTGAATCCTTTTTACGTATTTTCTGGATTCTCTTTCTCTCCCAGTGGGGCTAACACAATACTGTCATACAAGCTCATCAACTTCATCCCATCCATGGGTGTCTGAGTATATTTATTATTCATTATTAACCCTGTAAAATAAATACTAAACAAAATAATAAACAAACAACCCTCAAACAAAATAATAAAAACAACCTTCCTCAATCAAGACAAGGTCTCTTGTGTTTGTCTGAGTTCTTGCCCTGGCCTTTCTCTGTGGTGTGATGGGTTGACTAAAAACACAAAAATACAAAAGTAATGTCATTAGTATATTGTTCCCTTATATGTCCTATAGGTTATTACTATTATTATTATTCTTATTGTTACTGTCCTATTTCCTATTATTATTTTCCTAAATGTTCCAACCCAAATCAATATATATATATCATCCCCCCTTTAAAACATGTAGAACATGTTTTAACCATAGTCCACCACAGGCCAAGGCAATTTTCACATCATTAACTTGTATTATCTCGGCACAAGAAACTTTATCAACCTACACCCATTCGGTGTCGAATCTAAACATGTAATACAACTGTCTACCCTTCTAGACATGGAAATGCAAGTACCAAAATAAACTATTCATTCACAGATTAGTCATTCATCCAATTAACCCGACTCCGCACAACAATTCTAAACTTAGGACCTTGTTTCTGCAATAATCAAATACTGTAGGGTGCATGATTCCGAAATATGACACCCCAAATATTATTGACACCTAGCCGTGTCGCCAGATCCACTTTGTCGACACGTTTTCTTTTCCCAAAATGACTCTTCCCATTAAAATGGAACTGCAAGAAAACACACTGGCAAAACCATTAACTCCTACTCTACCTCGTCACATTACTACTACTTGTCGATGGTGGATTCAATACTTTGTAATAAGACGGGATACGCCAGGTCCATGTACCTCACCATTTCCACTACTTTGGATGTGGTGAACCCAATACTTCACTAAGTAATGGCTTACATCATACACAGTCGGTCCCTGAATGCCCTCAAGTAAGCTGCCCATCAACTCATCATAGGCCTCTCTAGAGCCTTCTATTGGGGTACAATTAAATCCTAGGGGTCCGCGTGAACTTCTCCACATAGCACCTTCGCTGTATCTTATTTACTGCCAGTCTATCTTTCCTGACCCAACTTGTCTACCAACTGACCTCAGCTAACATTCCCACGTCCCCATATGGTCTCATTCAAACAATTGTTGTTACCTATGAAAATAGTTACTCAAAGTTACACCATAAACGACATCTATGTTATCAGTGTCTTTTCTTAACCTGCTCACACCCCATATATTTACTTATTTAAATGACGACAGCTCATACTTGCTCTTACTACCATTATCGAATTAATATGCCAACACCATCAGTGAGCTGCGAAAGCACTTTCCGCTGTACTGTACTGTATTTTACTCGCACTCTACCCTGACAACAAATTGAATCTCACCTCATCTCATCTTATCTGTGACACGCATTCCACCGGCCCTGAAGACCAGAGTGCAGCACAAGACCGTCACGTATCATTACAAATACTATTTCAAATCAATTGTTATTTAACAAAACCATGCCCGCTATATACTGCACTTATATCCTAATTAATCACTTAACTGATACAATACAACGTAGAGATTGACTGATTTTACACCGGTATATTTTCGACCTCCCATAACTGCAGTAGCACCTTAACTTAACTGTCCATCTTCATTTATATAAGCATATCACTGCCCACACATGCTGACGTGATTCATGATCGATCACTTATCTAATACTGTAGCGGCCCTCGATAGTTGAAATGATGATAAAGATCGATGTGGTCTCAACGGGTGTTTATTTTGTTACAACACCGTGAAAACTATAAAAGGAAAGAAGCACTGTTATGATCATATCAAACAATTTCATAGCTTTCACTCAACAATAAAAGCTGTGCATTAAGTTCATCACTTCAATATTACAACCAACAATAAAATGGTTAATTCATAGCAATTATAATACAGTGATAAAATAAATCAGTCCACTTGTCTTCAATACATGACCAATAAAATACCAAAGGAAAAATGCACAGTAACTAAATATCATACACCAAAACATACCATAAACAAATACAATTAATTAAGTACCAAACAAATTATGAATGAGACTCTAGTCTAAACCAAAACAAACAATCATGTACCTCACTCCGCTTTAGTCTGCTTATCAAGGGCGCTAAAGGGCTGCATGAACCAGTTGATCAGGGCACATCATCAAACAGTCACAGGTACACCAAACCAAACAGTCACAACGTAGTGCGACAGGCGCTGTAGAACATTATAAACAACTTCAACTCAATCATTCAATCAACTGTTCAACTGCAAGTTACTGGCAACCTTACTTTGAGTACAAAAGTGCATGATGCATATAAATACCTTGCTGTGCAGTGTAACAAAGTCACAAACAAATGCTGGGGTGTGTCTCTTCCTCTCTGTCACTGACTCATTGTGTGTGAAGCTAGCAGCCTCAGCTAAGTGTGGTGCGGTAACAGGAAGTTCCAAAGTAAAAGTGAACCGAAATACAGGAAGCTTCAAAATAAGATGAACAAAGTAAGAAAAGTAAATAACAAATTAACTTCAACTTAGGAAATGATTGAAGTTCGAATAACCAGTATCCCGGCAGTTACACTCCCCCCAATCATGTTACCTAGGGCAATCATCTTGACTTGCACATGACATGATTCACAACATCTTTACAAGGTCAATGAGGTTTTCGGAGGATAAATTATGTAGTTTTCCTTTCAAGGACATAAGGTTTAGGGGTGAGATCTTGCTCTCAAATGTTTTTCTAGCTCCAGGGCCTTCACCCGAGTCTCCATTGAAATTTTCTACTGCATCTGGGGTGGCGCCATTGGCCTCCAGTCTCTCACTGTGTAGGTCCTGGTTCTGTTTCTCCAGGGTCTGCGTCATGTCCAGCGGATGGTTAAGTGTTTCTTTCAGCTGTTTCTCAGAAGAACGCAGAACTGACACCTCCTGAATCTGTTTCTTCAGGTCATTCTGACTCAGACTTCGCCTTTGAGTCTCCTGCTCCAGCAGTAAGTTCAGGTTTGTCACTTCCTCAGAGAGCATGAACTTGTTTATCTTTAGCTTATCCAGCTCTTTCTGGGACTGCTTGTAGTCACCGTTCAGCATGGTGTGGTCTTTCTGTAGCTGTAACAGATCGCTTTTCACCTGTATCTTCTCCTGAAGGCTGCGCTCCACCTCGGCTTCTACAATGGACTGACGAATCCTCTTATCGGCTAACTTGACTTTGGTGGCCCGGTGTTCTGACTCCTCCTGTTCCAGACTCTGCTGGAGGGTCTTCAGCTTGTACGTCAGGTCGATCTCCTGGTTGGTCTTCTCTCGGTCAAGGTCATCAAGTTTCCTTTGTAGTTTCTTATTCTCTGCCTGGACCTTGGAGAGAGAGGTCTTCACATCCTTCACCTCCTCTTTCAGCTCCGAGATGCGTCCTTGCGGGTTAATGATGGTCTCTGTCCCCAGGCGGCGGCCATGTCTCTCAACCTCTACATGGTTTGCTTGAGACTTTAACTCCGGACACTCCTGGTTCCTCTGCTGATCAAGATGTGGATTTGAACCTACTATACTCCACCCCAATATAGTTCTTTGAGCAAAGGGGTCACCATCGTCTCCAGTGATGACCTCGAGGGGTGCCAATGCTACTGGGCAGTCGTTACCAATCAGCAGTCCAACCTTACAGCTTTGCAAGAGGGGCATCTTGTTTGCCAGCTGTCTGAGATGAGGCCATTGCAGAGCAGTATTCTTGGTTGGAATATAAGACCTATTTACCGGAATCAAGTTGCGGGTGTAAGCATTGGGTAGTTGGATTTGCTTGTCAGACTGCATACCTCTGACTTGCAGTCCTCTGATGTTCTTGCTTGCCGTAACAACGTTAATGGCCGTCATGGTGCTAAGTTTTAGCTGCACAGGCTGGGAATCTACTTTCAGTTCTTCAAGGAGATCTTCTAAAACGAATGTAGAGTCACTCTGAGTATCGAGTAGGGCGTATGTTAGGACCACTCTCTGAGGTTCTTCTGAAGAGGACAGGAAGACAGGTACAATGCTGGAAGTGGCAGAAGCTCGTTGGAATATTGTGTGCGCCATGGCAGTATGAATTTCCTGATCTGTATTGTCATCTGGGGAAGTGGACTCATTTGCTGCTTCTCCCCCCGATCTGTTCTCTCGGTCGACATGTAGGCAGGTAGGATGTTGTCGGTTACATACTCTACAGGTATGTCTCCTCTGGCATTGTTTACTACCGTGTCCTGTCCTTAGGCACCCGAAGCAGAGGTGATTTTCAAAAATGTACGCTTTTCTGTCTTCGATCGGTTTATTTGCGAATATGGGGCAGGTAGCGATACCATGTGCTTTCTGGGAGCAGATGGGGCAGGTGAATGAAGGTTTGGGGTCATTGTTCTGAGTACTGGTGTGGAATGCCCTGGCTTTTCTTGATGTTTTATCGTCTGTAGACCTGTGGTGTAGTAGAAAAGGAGAGGCAATAGGGTTGCAAACTATGTTGGCTTCTGTCTGGATGTATTTTGCAAAACATGGGAAGTTTGGGTAATCCCCCGAGTTGTCCAGTTCCTTCACCACTATCCTGCTCCACCCACGCACGATCCACTCTGGTAGTTTGTGGAGTATTCTATGGTTCTCCTCACAGTCATTTAAGATAGATAGGCCTTTAATGTGTGGCATTGCTTCGACACAACTTTGCAAAAAGTCTGAGAAGTCTCTGAGGGCCAAGGGATCCCTCGAATCAATGTCGGGCCACTTCATTAACTTGTCACGGAAGGCCTTTTGCAGAATGAACGAGTTTCCATATCTTTCTTGTAAAACCCTCCAGGCTCCCTGGTACGCCTCCTCCGAATTTCTATAAAAGAAGCCTTCCACAGCCCTGAGGGCTTCCCCTGCTAAATAGTGTTTTAGGTAAAACATTTTTTCGCTAGCGGGTATTGGCTTTCGATCTATTAATGCCATAAAGGCCATTCTCCAGTCTACAAACTGTAATGGCTCACCGGAAAATGTTGTTGGTTCTGGAGTGGGGAGGCGATTTATGCTTAGTGAGCTCAGGAGTGATTGCGTGAAACTGTTTGTATCCAAAGTGACTGCTGTATTAATGGGCGTTTGGGATGTTGTTGGCTTTGGGTTTGAATTAGGGTGGGGGCGTAATGTGGTGTTAGTAGGAGCAGAGGGTGGGTTGTTGCAGTGCTCGGAAGCACCTTCGAAATGTTTGTAAACTCGAAGCCGTGCTGCTGCCATTTTGATGTCTTTTTGCGCTTTAAGTTGCTGTAGTTTTGTCTCTACCTCTTGGATCTCCTGTAGTGCCATGGCCGCTTCCTGTGTGGCGGCGAGATCCGCTTCTGCGTCTGCTCTTTTGGATGAAGTGTTGGATTGATGGCTGGAGATGGAGTTCGAGTTGTCGCTGCTTAATATGGAAGGGGTCTTGGGATGGGTTCCACGGGACTGCACACGGTCTTTGTCTGCTGTGTCAGAGGCAACAGTTTCTGTGTTCGTGTGTCCGAAAATTGAGCCATGATCTTCTTTATTCAAGGTCATCCTGACTGTGAATTTAGCGACCGGTTCGTTGAAAGGTTGATCAATGGTTTTTAAATGTTTCTCCACAATTTCGGATATGTCTGAGGTAATAGTACCACAGACGTCCATTTTCGTCACAATATCAGGAGTGGGGGTGCCGTTGCGTTGAATTGATTTATAGCATTCATAAATTGCAGTGTGTTGGGTTTGAATAGTCTTTTTTATATTCCCGAGATCCTCCCCTGAACAAAATGTTTTTAACTCTGTTCGAATGGTTTTGGCAGATTGCGCCCAGGTTTTATATGCTTTGGTAAATGCCTGTTCGTATTTCCTTATATTTTCATCATGCATTATTTTACCCTTTTCTGTAAATGTTTTTTGTCGAGTGCTTGATTTTGCCAGTGGTGCACTTTCCTCTCCAGGTTCATTAACGTCCGGTGTGTCACCTGTTGGCATTTCTGGATTCATAGGCTGCTGCATGTTAGCAGTCTCAGAGGTTGACATTTTATGGATTGAGTTTTGATCACTTGACACTTCAAAGGGTATTGACATTCAGAGTATATACACCATAAACCATAAACCATGTCATGAGGAAACTCTGTAAACATAAACTTTGAACCCCAAAAAGAATTATAACAAACAATTTCAGCACAATGCAAAATGTCCCCTTTAATATTTCATTGATGCACGCAGCGATTCTCAGTTTGATATTAAATACCTTGGGACCAGTATAGAAGAACCTTTAACTCATAACCTTAGAAAACACATTTGGTTTTCCCATCTTTTTTTTTCTTGTTTTTTATAACTTTTTTAATTTTTTCTTTGTCCTTTTTAGAGCTTTCAGTCCAGCAGTGGTAAGTGTAGGTCAAAGGTACCTCTTAATATGTAGTGTGTATGTGACAAACTTGTGAGATGGGCCGGTGACTTGAAGCACAGGGTGGCTGTAGAAGATGGCTGTAGATGAGGTGGGTTGGTGTCGACGTTGAGTTGCATTCAGCGATGAGTTTTCACTGTAGCGGCCCTCGATAGTTGAAATGATGATAAAGATCGATGTGGTCTCAACGGGTGTTTATTTTGTTACAACACCGTGAAAACTATAAAAGGAAAGAAGCACTGTTATGATCATATCAAACAATTTCATAGCTTTCACTCAACAATAAAAGCTGTGCATTAAGTTCATCACTTCAATATTACAACCAACAATAAAATGGTTAATTCATAGCAATTATAATACAGTGATAAAATAAATCAGCCCACTTGTCTTCAATACATGACCAATAAAATACCAAAGGAAAAATGCACAGTAACTAAATATCATACACCAAAACATACCATAAACAAATACAATTAATTAAGTACCAAACAAATTATGAATGAGACTCTAGTCTAAACCAAAACAAACAATCATGTACCTCACTCCGCTTTAGTCTGCTTATCAAGGGGGCTAAAGGGCTGCATGAACCAGTTGATCAGGGCACATCATCAAACAGTCACAGGTACACCAAACCAAACAGTCACAACGTAGTGCGACAGGCGCTGTAGAACATTATAAACAACTTCAACTCAATCATTCAATCAACTGTTCAACTGCAAGTTACTGGCAACCTTACTTTGAGTACAAAAGTGCATGATGCATATAAATACCTTGCTGTGCAGTGTAACAAAGTCACAAACAAATGCTGGGGTGTGTCTCTTCCTCTCTGTCACTGACTCATTGTGTGTGAAGCTAGCAGCCTCAGCTAAGTGTGGTGCGGTAACAGGAAGTTCCAAAGTAAAAGTGAACCGAAATACAGGAAGCTTCAAAATAAGATGAACAAAGTAAGAAAAGTAAATAACAAATTAACTTCAACTTAGGAAATGATTGAAGTTCGAATAACCAGTATCCCGGCAGTTACAAATACTATAATATTGACTCATTTACATTAGTATTGTAGTATTCGACCTGCTGAGCACCTGATCATAGTATGTCTTTACATTCAGCCCAAACAATCTAATACCCTGCACTAAACGTCTGTGTACAGAAGGACATGGGAGGTTTGTTACTTTTTTCCCATGTTGTAAACTAAGTCATAAACATTCTAATAGCGCTAGGCCAGCTGTTTTCCCTATGCTTTGTCAAGTCAAGATCCTGGTCAAACTAAAATCATATATCCTGGGGCACAACCATTTAAAGCTTACCAGACCCAACCACCCATTTCTATACACAGCAGCCATGAGTTACAAACCCTTCGAACAACTATATCCTAAATTATCACAATTATAGTTGTTATTACTCTAATATATCATATTCCATGTAGGCCTATGACTTATTGCCATACTCTTTGTTTTTACCTACTGTAGATGCTCTGGATTAAGATAGAGCTCTAAATGCCTAAATTGTAAATTGCATTCCAGTTTTCTCTGAATTTCCTTAGATCTTTGCAAAAGATGTCACCAAATCAATCATCGTCACAATATTCTTATTTGCCAATCAGTGACTAGTTGTTAGCCTGTGTCAGGCCTAAAGAAAGCCCTTAAAAGCTAACATGTTATCCTCAATAAATGCAATCTCTTATCAGCCACACAGTGTTCAGGCGAATTCTTCAATTTTGTCACATACAGTAATACACATAGTAGCCTACATGATCAGGTCTCTGGCTCAAATACCACAAAACTAACACTTTCCTCCGGGACTCTATAGGTGGGTGGGGCCCTGGGGCATTGGGGGTAAGTCCCTGCGACATACTAGTGTCATATCCAGAGGTGTACTTCTACATCAAGCTGTCTCACGCTACAAATGTCATGGGATATATGGGATCCTGCCTCATGGCTCGGCAAGGCTACTCACTCCCAACAGATACACTGAAATAACCCCTCGGGTTATCCACTAATTATTTTTTAACATTACAAATAACAAATGACAGCTACAAAGTAACTATCGTGGGAAGTAACCCTTCACATTCTCAATAGGAAACACAGCTAAAACTGTAGTTATGGTCAATTTCTGTCCACGAATGGGCTTTATAAGGTGATCCACTTTAACCCTCTCCTGCCTGTAGCATGAACCATGTTACACAGAGGAGAGGCGGATAGACAATGAACCAATTGTACGGGGTAATTATCTCACACAACAGCATGACCCCCTCCAAGGCCAGCAAGTATAGGCCTACTATCTGATTACATTTTCAACAAACTGCTTGTAGGACTGCTTATTTTTAAAACACTTGTCTTCTCACTATATCAAATTTATCATCTTAAATTGTATTTCACTATTTGCTGTCCTAATAATTTCCTCAAAGGGTAATGTAATCCAGGTCCCATTCCATAATATCTTTCCATTCCGTCTTATCTTAAACCTTAAACAGTTTACATTCTGCTTTTCTCTGAATGTGTCTACAATTTAAATAACTTGCCATCGCGTACATTTCAGAGAACAGGAGATCTGGTGCATTTGGCTCTTAACTAATTTACAACATTAATCAGGGCATGGCCTGTCTGGGGACTTTAGACTATACATTTTTAAACCACGTCAGGGGAGAACAATGGCTCCATTTTTACTGCTTTAGGGAATTCACATGCAATTTTCCCAATTAACAACAACGTCAGACCATGAGCTGATCAGAATGAGGCAATACACTATTTTAACAACAGCGATCATAGCTACCATTTTTCATAAAGGCTTAACCCCACACTATAAATTATATAGTGAAGTCAATAGACGAGGCTATCGTTGGTCACTATTATACCTAAATTACTTTTTAGCTCCACGTTCTGATACAGCTTGTCCACAATGCATTTAATCATTAAAAGAACAATGTCCACGGCACTACATGTGCTTCGAATATGGCCTAAGGAAATCTGTAGACTTCTGCTCTTACTACAGCCATCTGCCTAAACATGGTGTCCCAAAACATTCCAGCAAGCCCTGCGCTGTGATAACCGGGTAATCATGGCTCCATGAACAACAGCTGGGTTTATGTCACAATGTGGTCAGATATTTTCACTCCAAAGCAACACAAAGAATACCTATAGAATTAATTAACCTTTATATTCTCATCATACACATTTGATCACTCCTCAGACATACAGTATGTGTTTTAGCATATCTCCCTATACTTTTTCAGTCCTCCGCTAGAGGATCATGACACTTCATATAGAATGGATTTATCTACATCCAGTTATACTAAGTATTATTTTTCATACCTATCTCCACTTTAGGCTCCCGGCTGTTAACTATTTAACATCACTTTTCACAACGATCTCTCACACTCCTTTTCTTCTCATTCCGTCTGTCTCTCTCTCTTCCCCACACACATACGGGCAGACAGACATTTAAATCGTCATGACAGTCATATCCATATAGCGCTCAACATCATTTTATGCTCTCGCTAGCAGCGGGACCCATAAGACGACTGGCGAGGATTATAACCTCCCTTAAGTTATTAGTAGCTACGAATTTAGGCAAGACAGTTTGTCTCCCTTTTAGGTCAAACACTCACAGACATACACTTCATTTAGGACAAACACACACGCACAGCTAGCTCAAGACAAGCAGACGCATGCAGCAACAATGTAATCGAGTATTTCTACTCTCCCCTGCAGCGCGCGTGCGGAGTCCGCAGACCATACACACATGAGTAGGCTATACACTCCTCTCCCCACTAACATAGGCCAATTATTCAATACACCAGCCCACAACCATACAACCGATCAACAGTCGCAGTATAAACAAAAACAAAACTTAAAAAATCGCATCCAAGAGAGATAGATTGAGTGCAGCGAAACAAAAAAGGAAAAATAAAAATAAGATCACCGGATCACCATTAGATAAATCCACGCAGGGCCGCGTGACCCACTTGTTGAGCATACACACAAGGATCCAGACATTGGGACACCCGGTCTAGATACGAGTATCCCAAATAAGAAAACAAATAAATAATTAAATGACGGAGGCTGACAGGAATTGTCGTCACCGCTCCACACTTACGCGCACACACAGCCAAGATAGACAGAGACACAGCCCACAGAAAGGCAGACAGATCGACCACACTTTTGACAACATACAACAAAACAACCTACCCTATCATTGCAAATTCAATTTTAATCCAACCATTTTCATCACATCCATCATAATTAACTGGTACCAATCTGTACCTGGTGCCTCTATACACCTCCCAAGGCTCTCACGTTACCTGCCTATACATATATTATAATGGGATGATTTTTTCACATGGGGTGAGCTCAAAGCCTTAATTCTATGTAACCCGCTTCTGTTTACATATTCAGTTTTAACAATTTTATATAACCTTGTGTCACATATTCAGTTTTAACATTCGAAAATTCTTTGCCACCCTCATGCGCTGCCCCACAGGTATAGTCGCGAATTATTACTCCGTTTAATTAGGACAGTCTCCCCGCGATCATTCCCCAGAACGATCGTTACCAACCAAGACGCAATCCCACGTCCCTAATTATTCCCAAAACGCAATAATTAAGCTTATGGCCGCCACTGCATTCATTCCATCGATCATGTCAAACCAGTTCATTGTACAGTATAAATGAAACAAATAAAAATACATCTCCAAAATTAACAAATAACAGCCTCACGCACCATTCATTCCGTGTCAACTCGGTGTAGGCTACCCACCGATACTATCCAGTGAGCCCCCGCTCCCGTCACCCAAAGCTGACGTTCATGTCACATAAACACATAAACACACCCCAGAACGATGCGGCCTTTACAAATAATCCAAATATACTGTACAATGGACGCATATAAAAGTCGTATAAACATGATCGCATTCAACACGTTCCTAGCAAGTCTTTTTTGGACAACATGGGGTATTTCCCAGATAAGCCTGTATAACCAACACAGGTTTGCAGTAGATTATTCACCGCTCGACTTAATATGGACTTAAATGACTCCAGCGCAGTCGGCACAACATCGCACAGATCCGGGAAACCCCGTGTCATCACATTTCAGTTTTCACTTTTTATTTTAGTTTTATATTTTATATCATTCCATTTAATTTAATTCAATTTCACTTTCAATTAGTTTTACAATTTTATATCAATCTACTTTATCTCTGGCAATTGCGATTCCCAGAAATAGAGTAAGTAATCATTATTATTAATAATAATAATTAATAATAATAATAATTATTATTATTAATCATGGACTCTCACTGCCTGCAGTTTAGTAATACTCTCACCATTATGCAACCGACGCCAAATCAACGTAGGTTCTTTCCGTTAACCTGTTCCTGGAAACGCAGTGAGTCAACTCACCAGGTCTCCCCCCCAAAAAAAAATAAAAAAAAACAGGCTGAGATCGTCCGCAGCTAGCTCGCCAGATTTGTAGTAAATTAAATATGGATAATGCCATAATGGTGGAGAATATACCTTGCAGGTTTCAGTAGAACAGATCGAGAAATCCAGGCACATCCATTAGCTTCCAATAGTTTATTCAGATTAGCCGAATCATATGACATTGCAAGGTGGGATACATCCTCGCAAGTGAGTTCTCACCACGATGCACAGTTAATATACACATTCAATTGTCCAGTTTCCACTTAGTGCATGTACGTGCATGTGAGTAGACTTTCATTGGTGTTCTTGTGTGTCAGAGATGTGTGTGCTCTTAACGACTCTCCTGCCCTGGTGCTGAACCCAGTCCGGACATATGGCTATGATATATGGGTCCAAACTGCCTGAGTCACCTCGCCCAAACTCAGCTTTGTCCTCATCTCCTCCGGCTCTCTGACCTGTATGACCCTGGCCATAATAGACCCTCTTATGTATCAGCTTCTCACATCATGGCTTATTTGGTGACATACCTATATCCTTCACCTAACCGACAATTTCTACTAGATGTGAACTACATGTCATATCAATCAGGTCTTATGTTGTGGATGTAAGTACAGGTGTCCTATATGTGTATTCATGACTTGATCAAACAATTATAACATACTAAAGATGAAAGGCTTTCTCTCTCTCTCCAAAGGGGAAAAGCCTAGGGCAGGGGGTGGTCATGGTCTCTTCTGCATACCCACTTTGAGTTCCTCCCACTGTTTTAGTTGGAGGCAGTCAGGTTACTGGGTCTCTCCCCATATCTATCCCAGAGTGTGTCCCCAACTCTATTTATCTATATATATATATATGCCTACTGTATAATGCCTATATGTCTGGGCGCCAATACACAACACTGGTACAGAATACAGGAATCTACCGTAGACACAATCGGCCCCAAGTGTTGGCAAATCATGTCTGGCATGCATGCATGCCTCTCCGCCGGTCCAGAGAAGGCATTGTTCTGTGTAGCCATGGAGTCTAGACACACACACAGACAGTGGTGGAAAGGAACCAAGTACATTTACCCAAGTACTGTATACTTATAAGTACAATTTTGAGGTATTATTGTACTTTACTTGAGAGTATTTTCAATTTCCAATACTTTTACTTCTACTCCAGAGGCAAATATTGTAAGTTTTTGTCCACTACTATTTATTTGAAAACTTTAGTTACTATAGTTACTTTGATTATTATTACAAAACATACAATAAACACTTTGAATTCAAGACTTTTACTTGGAAAAGAATATAGCTCCATAATGCAGTTTTGATACTTTTACTTAAAAACAATTGAATACTTTTTCCACCACTGCAGACAGACAGGTAGGCAGGCAAACAGGCAGGCAGGCAAACAGGCAGGCAGGCAGGCAGGCAGGCAGGCAGGCAGACAGACAGACAGACAGACAGACAGACAGACAGACAGACAGACAGACACACTCTGGTCTTTACAGATTTCTTGTTAAGTGCCATTCATGCTGGGTTGCTGTTGTGCACGCCAGGGTGATATAGGAGGAGCTCAGTGGAACTAATAACCTAGCTGTGGCTGATATATATATATATATATATTATATATATAGAGCTTTATTACTATACTATAATCTATCTATCTATCTATTACACTTCAGTCAAGTCAAATGAATACCTTTATCCATTAGTTGATATTGGTTGCAATAAAAAGAGTAACATGATATCACACAATACTTTTTTTCAATTCATGATTTTCCAAAATTGAACATTAAATTGGAATATTATACACTTTAAATATACTGTGGTATACGTACCTATCCATGATTAGCAACCTTTATTGTCATTCTTCAATAGCGTAGAAATTACACTGGGGTAAAATAATCAGGATTTCGCTATACCTAGATATTATTACAGATTCTGAATGAAAAACCGGGAGATATCTCATGGTGACTTAGAGTAAGTTAGTTTAAAAAGCACCACAGACCCCTGGGATGAAGACTATCAAAAAGGAATTTGCGGTTATTCGCCCCTGTGCCCTGTAACCTGAACTCATGGGGGAATCACAGATAAAAGCTGGGAAAATAAAAGAGTCCCAAAGATGGTTTAACTGCTTAACTGGCCATTCCCCAGAGTGAGTGTCCTAGTTCAGCCCCCGAATCCTTGAATTATTTATTTTAGTTTTGTTTATCCCTTATTTAACCAGAGGGTAAAATCACATTCACATGCTGGCCCTGCATGGTCAAGATCAACGCAGCATATTATTGTTTCATGGATTAAAAACCATTAACAAACACAATTAAAAACAAGATTAAAAAGAAAAATGCATCAACATTTATAATAATGTTTAAATTAAAAGAAAATCACACCCGTGTGAACTGAGTGGTGCAACCTCCTTCCTCCCCCTCTCTCTCTCTCTCTCTCATTAGCAGGCAACAGTGCAGCACTCTCTCTCTCTCTGTTTCTGGCACAACAGCGCCCCTACTGGTACTAATAGTCATACTGGTGCTCATTAACCAACACATAGGCGGACACAGGTACATAGGTGAACACGGACATTGCTGTTCCTTGGAGTGGTTGCACCACTCAAAAAAAAACACCATGACCACTCCTTGAGAAGCATGTGTGAAGAAAAAAAATCGTACAATGCTCAATTCCAATTCCTAACTTAAAATCTTTTTGTAGTAGGCCTACTAGTCGATTCCAAAACAATGGTGCAGAATACCTGAAAACACATTCTCAAATTACATTTCTTACAGTGGCACCATTATATGAGATAATTTAGCGATCTCAGATTATAATGTTCACTTGTTGCATTTGAGTATTATGCAAGTTATGGTTGTTGCGTGCACGTGCATGCAAATACATGTACGCATGTACAGTATATGCGCGCACGTTTACCAACACTAATTGTAGTTTATAACTAGAAAGGTGCGCTCTGCGGAGTGCAGATCCCCGCCAGCCAGGACATGCGTACACTGCTGCCGCTTTCGGCATTAAGATAATTATACGTGGTAACGTGCACACAGCAAGCATAGATAACTACACTAGGTATATGTGTGAGGAAAGTCCTGATCGCATCAAACGATGTTAAATGACACTCCATTTGTCATGCACTTGCCTCTATAGCCAGCGTCCTCAAACAGTTTGGTGCTGATTGGTCCAGTTAATCACGAGATTAGCTCAAGACTCGTGCACACACACACGCACGTGCACACACACACACACACACACACACACACACACACACACACACACACACACACACACACACACACACACACACACACACACACACACGCATAGATGCATCAGAGCAACCCACACAAATACAGTTAGTGAGCGATGAACATGATTTTATTTACTACTACTCTGTGTTGCATTCTACATGCAAAAACACATAATAGCTGCATTGTGTTGAGAACATTATTCACAGAGGACGTGTGAAATAAGACCACCTATAAAAGGTGACTGAATTTAAAACTTTAAAAGCAATGTTATGCTGCATGCATACTGTAAGTGAACTGTGGTCAAATCATTTTTGCCCTTTTTATTATTACTATATCTCCAATGTTATGGGAGTATCCATTTAAACAGTCACACAGTCAAAGGCTCATACAATAAAATAATCCCACTGATAATAAACCATAAACGGCCAGTGCATATCAGCTTTAAAGGACAACTCTGTCTCAACTCTTTAAAGGACAACCACGGTTCATGTTTTAGGTTGTTATTAGAGAAAGTATAAGATGAGTATACATTTATTTTCATTTGCTATTTTCTTCAGTTTTAGCGATTTTAGCTATTTTTGACAGGGGGGCGGGGACATTCGAACATGGGGCTAAATATGTATTTTTTGTTTTTGCAAAATGTTATGGCGATTTCTTGATTATTATTTAATAGTCCTACTACACCTGAGTATATTACATCTGGCCACAAAAGATCACGGGATCTATTGAATGTGAAGAGGGAGGTGAAAAACTGACATATTGAGCCTATACGACACACAGTATGGCAGCCCC
The DNA here is from genome assembly GCF_963924005.1 of Protomyctophum bolini. Taxonomy (NCBI): domain Eukaryota; kingdom Metazoa; phylum Chordata; class Actinopteri; order Myctophiformes; family Myctophidae; genus Protomyctophum; species Protomyctophum bolini. Next base: position 41,599,980 of record NC_137867.1, on the reverse strand, counting down.
CTAGTAGTCAGTTGTTTGTTCAACTACTGTGGCCAGATGTAATTTCCTGGGGTCTAGTAGGACAATAGTGAATAATAATGAACAAATCGCCATACAATTTTGTAAAAAAAAATAAAAAAATGTGTTTACTATTTTAGACCCATGTTCGAATGCCCCCGCCCCCCCCTGTCAAAATTAAAATCACTAAAACGGAAGAAAGCAGCAAATGATTTTTTTTTTAACACTCATCTTTTACTTTCTCTAATAACAACCTTCCTAAAACAAAACATGAACCGTGGTTGAAAAAAACAAAGTTGTCCTTTAAAGAGTCAATGTTGTATTTAAAAAAAGTTGAAACATCGCACACATATAATCACCCTGTTTTTTGTACTGTTCTAGTGCTTGGTTCAAAATAAAAATATTTTCCCTGGCAAGTATGGTTATCTAAACAGGACATACTCAGATGTTAAACTTTAGCATGGAAGACAACCCATTAGCCTTCGACATTCATTTAATTTATTTATTCTTCTCTTCTTTTACCAGGAAGTCCCTTGAATATTTTTTCCAGAGGAATTGATTCGTTGATTTTATTTGACTGATTTTAGGGTCGATAGCCTTTATGCAACAACCACACACACACACACACACACACGCACACACACACACACACACACACACACAAAATTGTGATTTAAAAGCTTTAATAATGTTAATAAAGTCATAATGACATATTTCCTGTATACTCATTAGAGTATACGTGTGCCAATGGTCAGCAGTCTAAAGAACACTGACATGCTTCCAACTAACAACTAAGCAGCCACCCCTTGACACTAGTTATTTTGGGAGCCGTTAGCAGTGGCTGTTGCTTTATTAACGGGATGGCAATTGATTCCGTCCTATAGCTGCCAAAGGAGGACAAAAAGGTGTCTTTATTCTTCTTTGCACACCGAAGACAACATCAATTGCACTGCATGGCTCTAGTCACTAGTCACTAGTCACAGTGCAATTGATGTTGTCTTCGGTGTACTTCATTCTGATACTGAATACTGATGGATATGCCACTAGAGTCTAGTGGCATATCCATCAGTATTCAGTATCAGAATGAAACAACCAAGGAAAGTAAAAGATGAGTGTAATTTTTTTCTTCATTTGCTTCTTTCTTTCGTTTTAGGTATTTTAGCTGTTTTTGACAGGCGTTAGAGCATGGGGCCAAAATATGTATATATTTTTTTACAAAATATTATGGCGATTTGTTTTTTATTATTTACTATCGTCCTACTAGACCCCAGGAAATGACATCTGTCCACAAGATCTACTGAATGTAAAGGAGGTCTACTGGGGGGAAGCCACACTCAGAGGCGCAACACTGACCGAACGCTAGGGGGGGATATAGAGCGGCGCCGCGAAGCGGCGCCGCCGAAAAATCCGTCCCCCCCGTCCCCCCCACTACCCTAGGGGAGGGGGGGATGGGGGGGTCTAACCACCAAAACGTGGGGTTATGGTTAGGGTCGGACTACAGAGAGGTTGTTCCAGTGACTCAATGCACATACAAATGCAATGCCAATATGCTATATTAACATTAGAACGTTTTAAAGACAGATTAATTATTGACGACAATGCAACCTGTGGGTCCAACGTCACTGAAAACTTTCATAATGGCAATTAAATTTACTCACGAGTGCTGATGTGAAATGGAGGATGTAAGAACACACTTATGTTGTATTAGAGCAGGGTAAATATGAAGTTTTGCGCCAAGGTCTTGTTTATATTCCTCTTTACATAGGCTAGGCTGTATTGTCGCAATTTGGTCCGTCTGAGATCTGAGTGAGGGGGCCTTCCTGAGTGAGGGGGTTTCTGACGGCGTCGCTTACTCGCTTCCCCTCTGTCAGAGGTGGAAGCTACGCGCAGCCGTCGGGAACCCCCCCAAACCGACTGTCCCCCCCCCCTCCAGAAAAGAGGTCTTTCTGCTACAGAAACTGTCAGACGAAGACCAAAAACACTAGCGGGGTTCCTATGTTGCGTTATATTTTTCGAAAGAAGCAACAGCTGTACCTATAGTCTCGTACCAGGCCCAAACTCATTTGGGGGGGACCAATGTGACGCTGGCAGGGGACGCGTCCCCCGCGTCCCCTAGGCTATTGCGCCCCTGGCCACACTGTGTGTCATAATAGGCTCAATATGTCAGTTTGACACATTCAGTAGATCCCGTGATCCTTTGTGGCCAGATGTAATTTCTTGGGGTCTAGTAGGACTATAGTAAATAATAAAAAATAAAATAATCGCTAGAAATGTTTGTAAAAAAAAAAACATATTTAGCCCCATGTTCGAATGCCCCCTCCCCCCCTGTCAAAAACAGCTAAAATTCCTAAAACTAAAGAAAGCAGCAAATGAAAAAGAAAATCTTTTACTTTCTATAATAACAACCTAAAACATGAACCTTGGTTGAAAAAAAACTAAAGTTGCCCTTTAAGATATTTGGGAGTAGAAGAATCCCCATTCATGATTCAGTATAGGCTATAAGAAGACTTCCACTTCCGGAGTGTTTGAGTTGACGTTGAACAATAACCGCCGTTGGACGTTTCACTCTCATGGCTTACAAAAAGTCGCGCGCGTGCGAGGTGCCTTATTCTCGCGCTGCAGGGAGGGAATGTCAGACGAGAGACGTCCCTGTTCACTGCCCCGCCAAGGAGACGTTCTGGATAAGGGCCGAAACATCCATGAACCGGTGGTGGTCCCCACCAGCTAGTGATGACCCTGCTGCAGCAAAACCTACTTTCTGGTATGCAGTCAGGTTTATAGAGTCGCAGTCCCGCCCCCTTTCATGACGACACCAAGCCCAAGAAATAATTCCCAATGCATTTTTTCCATAGACATTTCAAAAAGTATTTATTTAAAGACCTTATAAGTGTTGTACAAAGCCAACTCGAGTTATGACAAATCATGACAACAAACAATATTTTGGACCAAACAAATAATTACAAAGAAGAAAAACTGGCCCGAATTTTTTTGTTTGTTGTCATGATTTGTCACAACTCGAGTTGGCTTTATACGAGGCTTAAAAGGTCTTTTCATTTTTGAAATGTCTATGAGGAAAATAAACGGGGAATCATTTCCTGGGCCCTGGTAGGGGGCAGGACTGCGACGCTCTATAGGCCTGGCTCAGGGAAGAGGACGCCCCTCTGCCATGCAATAGGTCAGGTTTTTATAGGCCTGGACGCCCCTCTGCCATGCAATAGTCCATCGTGGGCACCGTTGGAGGTGCGACAGTCCTAGCACGAAGACTTTTTGAAAAACATTTTTGAATAGTTCAAATTTGAAATGTTTTTCAAAATAGAAGAAAAAATAAGCTCATGTGGATAAGGGGAAAGGCAGTGGCCAGGCGTGTCCCATACATACTGTATAGTATACGCATCAGGACACCTTGGTTAGCTCGCTGCTACAGGTGTTCCCACTATGCCTGTGGAACAGTGACGTGATACTGACAGAGCAGAGGTTCTGTCTCTCCTTTATTACTCCAAGCTCTGAAGCTCCCGGGCAGGCCTTCTTCTGCTGCTGCTGGTCCCCGTACTGTGGCCCCTGCAGCGGGGCGGGGCACGTGCCCACCCTGTGGCTGTGCGGGATGATAACGGACAGCGGTGGGTGGGACACGGCCGCCAGACCACCTCCCAGTGGCGTGGGAGGAATGTGACACGCAGGACACGCCAGGGAGTTCTCACAGCTGCTGCTGCTGCTCGGCTCCGCAAAGATGTCCGAAGCGAGGCCGTTGTTGGCCTGGAGTCTGACGGAGTCCGTGATGCTGCTGTTGTGCACAGAGGTACGCCTGCTGCTGCCGCCGCGGCTGCCGCCGCCGTTCAACAGATCCCGGCGCCGCCCCATCATGTGTCGGCGGATGATCTTGCGGAAGGTGTGGCGGAACGCGCGGATGCGGTAGGCGTAGATGAAGGGGTTCACCACCGAGTTGGCGTGCGACAGGATGATGGCTATGTAGACGATCCAGAGGGGCGGGCGCGTGCACTCGGGACAGAACAGGGTGAAGCAGTTGATGATGTGCAGGGGCAGCCAGCAGACGGCGAACAGCCCCACGATGATGGCCAGGGACTTGGCCGCCTGGATCTCCTTCTGCACCGTGGAGCGAGACTTCCCGTGGAAGGCCTTGAGCTCGATCAGCTTCAGCTGGTGGCGCGCCGCCATGAAGATGCACAGGTATATGGCCAGCATGAGCAGCAGCGGAATCAGCACGCACACAAAGAAGCTGAAGTAGACCATGTACTCCATGTCCACCACGGCCTCGAACCGGCACTCTGTCAGACCGGCGGGACACTTTGACTCTGCGGAGTCCGTACAGTTGACACTGGGAGGGCCGGCGCTCCCGTGCCAGCCCATCATGGGGGTCAGGCCAATGATGATAGACAGAACCCAGCAGATGGTAATGATGCCTCTTGCCCTCTGGCCGGTCACCAGGCTGTTGTACCTGAAAGAAGGGATTTTACATACGGCTTGTTATTCTGAAATGTCTTCATGTTTTAGACCCCCCGCCCCACATTCGCACGCACGCACGCACGCACGCACGCACGCACGCACGCACGCACGCACGCACGCACGCGCGTAGAACAGTAGTTCTTCATACAACTGCACACTCGCAGCCATGTAACAATGCAAGTAGGCGTGCGACCTCGTCAATGAAATTGATTATAAACAAATATTGTTTATAATTGTATCAAATGATCCATTAGTAATCAATCTCTATTTTTGCCATGTCATATGACAAGTTTCAAAGAATTTCACCTTTTTAAGAAAATAGCTAAAATAGTTGATCCACATGCTCACAAGAGCTTGTAGGAGGCTGAGGTCTCATTTCAAAGCACAAGAGCTTGTAAGTACATTTTAATTATTGTTGCACGACACCATTGTGCGACGAAGTGTAAAATAGGGTTCAAGTGGTGTGTCAATTCAATTGATGTAAACGTGTTTTTTAAGAAATATACATAAAAAAAACGTGCTTCTCGGTTATTCGATAAAACAAAAACAGCGATAGAATAATCGCTAAGAAAATAATCAATAGTTGCAGCCCTAGATGCAAGAACACTTTATTAGATAAGGTTTTCTTGCATCGAGGCTAAAAGTGTGCGACTGCCTTCCTGCAGGTATAGGTAGCACCCACATATATATATAAGCTAATGATAGACAAAACATATTGTCGTGTTGGAAGCCTTTTCACCCTCAGTACTGAGGAGAAACAAACAACAGCACCAAAGACTCTTCAGAAGCAGGGCTCTATTTTGAGGAACAGTGTGTGGGAGAGCAGCTGAGATGTTTAGCCGGTCTCTATCACATTCTTCAGATGTTAACCCATTTAGACCTGAAAAAATGTCTTCTAAATAAAATGACAGTTTTCTGAAATACCTCATGTTTCTGTATCAGTGGTTCTCAAACTATTTCATGTCAAGGACACCAAAAATGTAATTGGCCGCCGATACCCATCTGATATGTTATTCCAGGAATCCCTCAGAAGCAACGCTTTGAGTTAAAAACATTCGCTCTGAAAGAATATATGTTCAAAGATTTGTGCCACATTTTCACGATTTTTCAAAAATAGCAGACCTACGTACAAGCTCGTGACCTTGTAGATCTGCTGTTTTTCAATAGCAAAATTATTACATAATGTTTAAAACACCAAAAGGGGTTCCCACTCAAAATGGGTTAAAGTGCAAAGGCTAATGCTACAACAACAAGCCCCCACCTAGGGGGTGCTGCGCAGACGGACACACACAGGCAAGACCTGGAAAGCCCTTCATGTGATCAAAGGGATAAACCCAGTGAAAATGATATACATTCAGGTCAACATGGAGGTGGCCATCTCTCTTTTCTTCTGCATTTTATGGCATTTATAAAGAACTAGAGCAGTGCACCCCCCCCCCCCCCCCCCTGTTGGGCACTGGCCGGCCTATACTTGGAACGATGCAAGATGGAAATGCAGGCCCCACCCAGTTATTATGCCCATATATGGAGTTATTTTTGTCAGGCATGCCCAAATATGGAGTTGGAACAACAGATGCTCAGGAGGTGGAGAGACACACATTGATTGACCCTGCCCTCCACGCCACTCTCCGCCCTCCACGCCACTCTCCGCCCTTCATGCCACTCTCCGCCCTCCACGCCAATCTACCTGTCCCCATTTATACCCAGTTACCCACCAAATACCACGCAGAACGCTGGTCTATGTCTATGTGTGCTTCGTAAGACAAACGCCATACGACGTCAGAACAGGCCAGCTCCATATATGGAGCGATCAGGTCCAGATCCCGGGCAGAGAGGCTTTTGTGCTGGTTCTGGACAACCGGCTATCCGACGGACTCGATGCCTGAGAAATATCCCCCAGGCTACAGTACCAAGTCGGCCATACCACCCATGACCAAGATTAGCATTTTAAAACAAAATGTGAGACACCAGAGGGGATAAAATGACAAAATGATAGGCAATTTTATTAACCTGACTTTGCCAGCTGGGGGCGGTATTGGGTAACCATGTTTCCCAACACCGCAACCATCTGGGATCTCTCAGGGAGTTGAACTAACACCGAACAGCTCCTGTACCGAACCAATCAGCGTGAGCTAAGGGCGGGGATGTGCAAAACCGGATGTGAAGCTATATAGACACGTCAATATGATTGGTTGTGTTTGCACGCCCACACGGTGATAGACAGACGGTCCCATCATCTAGCAAGTATCTTGAAAAAAATAAACAGCTCGGTCATCGAATTGCCTCCCGAGATCCCAGATCCCAATAAGCTGTGAAACAAATTTGTGTAGCAAGCTTCTTGGATCTGGCAGCGTCAGGTTACAATTTTATGCCTATATGGTCGAATATGACATAAGGCGTTTTTAATAGCAACTAATAAGTAAAAAGTTGCTAACCCTGTCCCGTCCCCCCATTCCACTTGTCCCACACATGGCGATACTTTGGATCTGGTCACCCCGGCCTAGAGGGGAGTCGACATGCAAGGAGTTGTACTTGAACTCAGATCCTTGGAAGGAGTTGTACTTGAACTCAGATCCTTGCGCAAGGAGCATAATAATGGTCACTGGCTGAGCGACCCGGCACCCCAGGAGGTGCTGGACTGTATAGATCTACTTTAGAATACATCTAAAGTAAACATGCATGCATGCATCATCACTAGTAGAAGAAGATGGAGATGGATCGGGCACACACTACACAAACCAGTAACAAGTAACCCCCAGGGGAAGAGAAACAGAGGCCGGCCCAAAAACACCCTGGTGGAGGGATCTCGAGGCAGACAACCAAGAGGATGGGATGCACCTACTGGTCGCAGATAGAAAAGAACGCCGCAGTGACCGAGAACTCTGGAGGATCCTTGTCGACGGCCTATTCCCTGGATAGGGTGTCAGGCATAAGTAAGTATTAAGTAAGTATCATCAAAGTAAAGAAAGTCATACGATTTGTCACACACGTTACCACAGTGAAATTTGTCCTCCGCATTTGACCCATCTCTTGGAGCAGTGAGCCGCAGCCAAGGAGCGGTGAGCTGCAGCCATGCCACGCTCGGGAATCATTTGATTATTGTCATTTTGACCCCCCCCCAATCCAACCCATTGATGCCGAGTGCCAAGCAGGGAGGCATTGGGGTCCCAGTTTACAGTCTTTGGTATGATCCGTCCGGAGATCGAACCCCCGACCTCAAAGTTTCGGGGGCAGACACTCTCGAACCACAAGGCCACTGTCTGGTTAGTTATGCATTTTGTAGACAGGCTCTCCTTTGAAACGTAAACCAGACTGACAAGCGTGAACCAACATCAACATGTTGTCTGAGCAGCTTCTACATGCCAGGCTTCAGTCTGCTGTCTGTCCAGGCTTCAGTCTGCTGTCTGTCCAGGCTTCAGTCTGCTGTCTGTCCAGGCTTCAGTCTGCTGTCTGTCCAGGCTTCAGTCTGCTGTCTGTCCAGGCTTCAGTCTGCTGTCTGTCCAGGCTTCAGTCTGCTGTCTGTCCAGGCTTCAGTCTGCTGTCTGTCCAGGGCTGCATCCTGTACAAGCCATTCTAGATGCAAAGTCCTCTTTATGGCTCCTTGGAGACATGTCCTCATGGGACGCTCTATAATTGGAAGCACTCATGATCCCAAGACATTCTGATCCAAATACGATATATGTTCACTATACCAAAAATAAACGAAGCGGAATGATATCGTTGTTTTGTCACTCACTATAGGGATAATTGGAACTAATATGCGCCTGGCCAAACACAGCTCTTTGCCTGCTTTTTGATACAGCGATTAATCAAATGAATCATCTACTGTATGAGACACTTGCATTATTCTTGTAAAAAAAATGTAAGAAAATAAATAAAGGATGTAAGCATGAGAGAAAACTCAGGATTCCTCATAGGTAGCCTAACTCCATTGACAGAATTATAACTTGAATGAAAGATTGTACAGTGAGGATAGCTGGAGTCTGTTGAAAGTCGGGTTATGACTTTACAATTTTTGAGTGGTGCAACCACTCCAAGGAACAGCAATGTCTGTGTACACCTATGTGTTCACCTGTGCATGTATTAATGAGCACGAGTATGAGATAGTATTAGTGCTGCACTGTTGCCTGCTAATGAGAGAGAGGAGTGGAGGGGTGGGGCCGTGGGGGGAGGAGAGGGGAGTTGCAACACTCAGTTCACACGGGTGTGATTTTCTTCTTTTTTTTAACTTTTAATCATGGCACATAATATGGCAAATTGGTGTCATATATGTTGTACAGGTAAATGCATATAGCCTAACTTCCATTCATTGGTCTACTGACACCCTGCAATGTCTACCAACAACCTGCCGAGTGTATTTTGAAATACAAATGTATTTCCGGTTTAAAATAAATAATAGAATTTCCTCTTTTTCTGCCCTGGCCTTGTCTTCCTCTTTATTATCTCTGTGATGTGCTGAGTTTCCTGGCAGCCATATCAGCCCCCTCCAGACGTTTGTATGCAAAAACGTGACATTTTAATTAACCCATTCTGACCTGAGATCAGATTCTAAAAATGTCTTCTACATCCTGACAGTTTTCATTCTGACCCGAGATCAGATTCTAAAAATGTCTTCTATGTCAGTCGCTCTTCGATCTTTCAAAAATAGCACACCTACAAGCTCGTAGCGCGCCACTCGGTGGCGCGCTATGAGCTTGCAGATCTGCTATTTTTCAATAGCTAAAGCACGACATGATGCTAACACCAAAATGGGTTCCCGCCCAAAATAGGTTAAAAACATCAGATGAGGTTGTGTTTAGGCTACAAATAATTTTAGAAATAAGAAAGAAGTACGCAGGCATATAGTGCAGAATAAGTGACTAATCATGTTCCACACAGACAGCCAGAAGGCCCTATATTATATTATTATTATATATATTATATTATTATATCTCTGCTGTCAGGAAGAAACCACCCAACTCCAACATTTTCAGCATATGAAAAATATACATTTTTCAGGAAATTAAGAAAACCTTATATTTTGAAAACAAAGCAATACAGCCTCATCAAAGTTGATGTTGTGACTTTATACATTGTCAATGACTTGCATGAGAGGGGGGGGGAGGTGGTGGTGTTTTGAGGGTTCAACGGAGTTAAGAGGTATTGTCCTACTACTACATTTGTTCAGTATTTTCGAAACATCACACAGACGTAAAGGGTGTTCAATAGCACTGATTTATGCAAAGAAAATAAATAATAATAATAATCATAAACCTCAAAAATGGAGTTATGAGGTTTCCTCCCGACAGCAACAATATACTATCCGCCAGTGGTGGAAAGTAACTAAATACTTTTACTTAAGTACTGTACTGTACGCAAGTACAATTTTGAGGTATTTGTACTTTACTTGAGTATTCCCAATTTCCAATACTTTTACTTCTACTCCACTACATCTCAGAGGCAAAATTTGTACATTTACTAATTATTTGAAAACTTTAGTTACTTTGGCGATTTTAATTTTGATTAGAAAACATACATTCACCACTTCAACCATATTCATTTCGGCCATTTGAAAATACGCCACCAAGTGGCGCGCTACGAGCTTGTAGGTCTGCAATTTTTGAAAAATCGAAGAACGACTGACATAGAAACATAGCTTTTTCAGAAAACTGTCAGGATGTAGAAGACATTTGATTTTTAGAATCTGATCTCAGGTCAGAATGGGTTAAGTAAAAAGTACTTGTTTCTCCACCACTGCTATCCGCACTCCGGGGCCAATGGCACTGACCTGAGGGGCTTCTTGATGGCGATGTAGCGGTCGATGGCGATGGCCAGCAGGCTGAAGATGGAGCTCTGTGTGAGCACCAGCACGAAGCAGGCGATGAACAGGCAGCCGTAGAAGTTGGAGCAGAAGCCGATGCTGATCATGATGGAGAAGGGGATGGCCAGGACGCCCACGGCGATGTCGGCCACCGCCAGGGACACCACGAAGAAGTTGGTGATGCTCTGCAGGTTGCTGTTGGAGCGAGTTGAGAACGAGCGAGTTGAGAAACTCCTGAGATTGTAAAATGAAAGCAAATGGATCCATTTGCTTTCATTTTACACTCTCAAGAGTAAAATTATTGCTAAAACATCTGCATTGCTTAGGTTCATTTACAAGAAGTCCGCACAATTAGAGCATGTATAAGAAGAATTTGTTACTTTGCTCAACGTTATGGAAAAAAGGGGGGGTTGGTTAGTCAGTGTTGTTTTCGTCGACTAAAACTATGACAAAAAATGTTCGTCGACTACCTTTTTCCACTGACGAAAACTAAATGGATATTATATTTAGTCGACTAAGGGCCGATTCATACTCCTATTTTACTGCTGTTTCGGCGCTGTAGTGCCGAAATTATTTCGGCTCGTCAGAAATTTTCAGTAGCACCGAAGAGACGACTTTAGGACGGTACCCCGCCTCCCCGAACCTCAAATGACGTCACATTGTAGGCTCTACAGCGCCGAACCGACTTTTATTCGGCTCTAAAATAGGAGTATGAATCAGCCCTTAACCCATTTTGGGGCGGGAACCCCTTTTGGTGTTTCAAACATTATGTTATAATTTAGCTATTGAAAAACAGCAGATCTACAAGCTCATAGCGCGCCACCGAGTGGCGCGCTATGAACTTGTAGGTCTGCTATTTTTTTTAAATTGTTAAAATGTGCCTCAAATCTTTCAGAAAAGTGACACCAGTGGTCAGTCATGCTGCCGGTTACCTGTTGAGCCACACGGCCCAGCACACCAGCACGTTGCCCAGCACCGAGAACACGGCGATCAGCACCTCCACCACCATGTAGAGCACGTCCACCGCGGGGTCGTCAAACATGGCGCCGGTGATGATGCTGATGATGCGAGAGGCGAGGTCACTGGCGGCGGGGGAGAGGGAGGAAGCCTTTCCTCAACGGTCATATCTGCAGCCTGGACAGGCTGGCTGGCGGGCGGCTCTGACCTTATCCCACCACCTCAGCCTATAAACCTCCTGGCTATACGCCCCCCCCTGCACCCACCCCACCAGCAGCACCTCGAGAAACATCCAGGGAAAAACACTTGTATAGGGCTGCAGCACGATCGATTCTTGCTGAAATGTGAAATCTCAAATTGTTTTTTTTTCCTTTCACGAGAATTGAGATCACGATTCTCACACGATTCTCATTTTATCCCTGAAAATATTGAAGAAAAAAAAAACAATGAATTGGACAGCCAACTAGTGCTTGTCCACGGTTCTTCACAAAATGAGATTGCACTTGTAGGTCTAGATCATTTTTCGATTCATTGTGCAGCAACTATAAATACAAGTCCAAATCTCCAAAGTTAGGAGGACTGCTCGAGGTTCCCCCGGACGGACAGTTTAGGACAGCTGCTAATCCTAAATGTGAAGCTCTACCACTGCTCAGCGGTTTGTTGAACTCAGCGTGAAGCCTGCTCCCCCCCACCCCCCCCCCCCCCTCGACTCGTTCTGTTATGGTAACTTGTCAACTGTCTGTCTCTTCACAGGTCCTTCCCCTCGACGCGTCGTGATGGAGGGACTTTTTCCCACGAACTTCTGGAGGGGTGCCCGAGATGAGACGACTGCCAGGGAAGTCGTCGTCACATCAACATGAACGTCATTTTGCTGGAGAGATAGAAAGAGGCAGACGAGTGGGGGTGGGGGAGGAAAAAAAGAGGAAATTCTTATTTCTTTTTTAAACAGGAAATGAAATTGCATTTCAAAACTACACTCGGATGCATCACACATAGGCCATAACGTAAGTCAGGGTGTTGGCTCTTATGACAGCACAGATCAGTGCACAGTACAACAGTATTCTCTGTTTTAGTTTTAGTTTTAGTGTGTGTGTGTGTACAGTGCAAACACACCTAAGTATGCATGACCAGTTTGTTGGACATGTTTGGCATTTAAACATAATACTGAACGTGTGTATTTCTAGCATGGTGAAGACAGACCCCTGACCCCAACAGTGTTGGGACACAATCTAGCCGCGTTATGCAAGAGGGAACGGAACCTCTCTGACCCACCCTCTGGTCATACGGACGTCATCCTCTCTATGCGTTGAGGAACATGCACACTACATCGGTGTCAAATCATATATCTTGCAGCGGAGCTCCCAGCGGTATGCCGCTGCCATCTCTAGTGCACCCGAGAGAATCTGGAACGTAAGCCCCCTGCCATAGAACTTGGCACTAGAATCGACACGACCTTACAGCCGTCTGCTAAAGGCCTAAACTTATGTCATTTAAGATTATAATTTTTTGGCTTCCGCCTTTTTTCTTTTTATTGATAGAGGGATATAGATGAACGTAGGCTGACAGGAAATGGGGAGAGTCTTGAGTCTGGGCCAGCCGCCCGGGCGAATCTCACATATGGGTCCCGACCCACTGTTTGGGAAACAGTGCTCTATAGTGTATATACTAAGTTTCTACTGTTAGATGGATGTTAGGTTCTTAGCTTACTTATTACTCTATTTATATGAATTTAATGTATTACCATGTGTTCTTGCTTAATGTGAATCGCTCTGGATTAAGAGGGCCTGCTAAATGCCTAAGGTTGTACATTTTAGCCCGATTATCCCGTGAGCATTCTGAATATGTCATATGATAAGAGAAGGAGATTGCTCAAGATAACATTATGCTGTTCTGAGTGTTGTTGTTAGTGCAAATAACAATCACATAGTACAGTCGCCAAATTATTTTGGGGGGGTCCCCAGATTTAAAAAAAAAGAAAAAAGAAACGTTGAACCCAAACGAGCTAGGAAAAATATCTGATATCTCCATAATAATTTTGATTTGGTTAGGTTATGTTTACATGTGTATTTGAGTTGTAGTCCTGTTAGGTTATGTTTACATGTGTATTTGAGTTGTAGTCCTGTTAGGTTATGTTTACATTTGTATTTGAGTTGTAGTTCTGTTAGGTTATGTTTACATGTGTATTTGAGTTGTAGTCCTGTTAGGTTATGTTTACATGTGTATTGTGGCACAGCTTCAATTAGTCATCAGTCTCGCCTTGATCCCGCCTCTTGCTGCCGCTGATTGGTCCGAAATCTGCTGGTTCGGGGTACATCCTCTCTGCCCAAGAGAGTCCAGATGGAGGCAGGAGGAGGAACTCACTACTGCCACAATCTGGCGGAGTCAGGTTATTTCCGAGGCTTTCTAATGACACAACCCGCCTTTGGGTTGGTGATTAGCAAAAACGTTATTTTTATTTACGCTAAAGAGGAGAGGCTGGTCTGCAGTCATGCGAGCGGCGGAAGTTGAGAGTAACATAGCTCTAAATGAAACACATTAGAGCTAGGTGTGACCTCATCTCGGAGCTACAGAATGAGCGTAGTGCTGAGGGAACATACTGGGGCTAGGACAGACCCAACCAGCCACACACATAGCTGTCTATACTATAATAGGAGTGGTTGCACCACCACCAATGTTTGTGTTCAAACATTGAGTAAGGGTAAAGGGACCTGTCCTGGATATTTGATAGGAGGCAGACTGGCCCAACAGGTTGAGTCAAACATCAGCCTTGAAGCAAGCTAGGCTGAATAAATTGTGTTCTGTTGTCATAGAAACACCATCAATGATATGATAACATTGTTGTAAATAATATTGTTTCACAGTGGTTGATTTCACTTCACAATAGACTACTCAACAGCGGACCCTGGTGGTTAAGACTTGAAGTTACAAACCAGGATGTGTGCATCAAATTCTAGACACTATAGTAGGCTATACAGTAACGTATTTCATTATTTCAAAATTCTTCCTTGAAATAAAAACGTCTGGATTTCCGAGGCTATAGACACTACTAGACAGTTGTTGGTTGAACTTGAAAATGAAATCACAGAAAACATCCGTCTGCCCCAGAAGTTGTATTTGATGTTGGATCATCACGGTACCTCATAAAAGAAATCACACCCATGTGAACTTTGTGAAGTAATTTGAGGGGCGCTATTATCGTATCACACAATGTTTGTTTACACAAACACTCAAAGATGGCCATTCAAGACACTTTAAATATGCACTGTATACGAATACTGGACCTGTAGAGCAGGGGTTCTCAACCCGTGGGTCGCGACCCCAGCTGAATGGCTGGACATTCGGAATTAAGAGTTTACATAGTAAGTGGTACATGCATACATTTTCCATATCCGTTTCCAGTATTTATTATATATTTTCTCTATTATTAAGGTTGTTTTGGTGGTGGGGAGGGGCGCGGGGGGTCGCGAGACATAGCCAAAGTATTGCCGGGGGTCCCCAGCCCAAAAGGTTGAAAACCCCTGCTGTATAGTGACCCAACCAACCAATATGCTTGAGACCACAATAAAGCAGCTTGAATGTCAACCAGATTAATGTCCTCTCTCTATAAATCGATCTGTATAAAAGTTCCAAAAGTAGGCTATCTCTAATTTATTTTGTGCAGACACTGATCAGTGGTTATAGCTGGCTTCATCAAATCATAGGCTACATTTAAGTTAAGAATACTTTATGAAGAGATCGATGAGTGAGGTATTATGATGACGTTCAGGATAGAAACATACCTTGTCGTGTGGGAGTGAGTCATCATCAGACGGAAGTTAAACAATAATAATAAAATCAGTTCTTCGTACATAAACATACCCGGTACAGAAATAATGTTTAAAGTACGGAAAACGTCTGAAATGAATCCAGTATCGGAAGAAAAATTGTCAAGCAGATGAAATGACAATATTTCTTCCTTCCTTCTTCCCCAATAAAGTTCCCCCTGTTATCGGTAAATAGCCTACATAACACGTGGACGTGACAGTGTGACTGACATCATCTCCGTCCTAATGGGAAAAGTAGGTACATTTTCTCAATAAATAAATATGCCTCCTGCAGTCCATCTCGAGGTCAACAAGAACAAGTCTACACTGTTGCAACAGTAGTACCAGTACCACGGATGCTGCTTTCTTCCTTTTTCTAGTTAAACTCACTTCCTCATTTCCGATACGCACCTGTCTAAATACTTCCTTAATGTTAACGAAGTACACACCCACAACACCAGAGGGAGTGCAAAAAACCATGTACAACCCAGATTCGGCACAAACAAGGGACTAAATAATTTCCGCTCCTATGCCACCAAAATGTGGAACGCCCTACCATTGCTACCAACAGTCATTAAGACATGTGAATCCCTTGACTCCTTCAAAACCGCTCTCAAAGGGCACCTACGGACGGCTGCAATTCGAAACTGGCCCCCGTAAAATCTGAATCCCCCCCCTTTTCCCCTCACTGTATTTCATTTCCCTTTATGATGACTTCCTTTTCTGTTCTTTGGCTATAGGCTATAGAAGTGTCTATTTGTACGTCTCTAAATGTTTTGATGAATTGAACATGGTGGACCCACTTGTAAACAAGTGTAATGCTTAATTGGGTCGTCCACTCACAGTTAAGTCTTTTTGAGTTTGTGCTTGAAATGTACTGTAATTCTGCAAATAAATATTTCAATCAATCAATATCCTCTATTCACTCACAGGTTTTATGCTCTTATAGAATGTGTAGAAGACTATAGATATAGAAACTATAAAGTCAGGCGGAGGAAGTGAAACGATAGCCTACCGGTATAGGCTTTAATTTGAAACACGCATGATCTTCATTAATACAAAATGACTCAAATTAAATTATTAGCCAGATAATCACACTTTCAGCTAGAAAATGTTACTCGTTTCTAACAACCTGCAGCTTAAAAAAAAGAAAATAATGCCTTTACCTAGGTATGTGTTGCAACCTGTTATAGCGCCACCATGAGGCGACAGTTCTTCCTCCTTGGCCTTCCGAGTGTCAGTGCTCCAGCCCAGCAGCGGTAACCTATACATTGGCTATTCAGACAGACTCACAGGTCAGTCCGTCACAAAACAAACAATTCTCGATTCAATGTTTATTTATTACTACTGCCAAGAAAATAAAGCAATATAAATACAGACAGCATTTTTACACTTGTTGATTATCATAATGGTGTGCACTTAATAGCTTAGTCCTTTACACACACACGCACACACTCACACACAGCTAATCATCCATCCAATTTCTTTTGTTTATGCAAAGGACTTCCTTCAGCACTTCATGTGGTGGTGACAATGATTTCGTCACAGAAAAATATCCACGCTTAAGACAATCTTTTTAGCAAACCAACTATGGCATGGATTGCGTAAAGTTGTGGATGACCAGGCCACACATGTAACATAAAATATAAGGAATTAGGTTCAAATGAACTCTTGGCGCACTTTCAAGTAAACAAAAAACAACAAACGTGAAGTAGTGGACCCCCCCCTCCAAAAAAAAATATTTTTTCACATTTTCCCATGTTGTACAAAGCAGACTGTGCACAGGGCATGGGTACATGGCAGCTCAGGACAGGCCCAGGTTAATGAAATAAAAAATAAACGTGACAGGTCTCTGTGTCAAGATGGAATGTGCTTCTGGCTTTGCCAGCCCAACCGTCTGTTCTCTTCACACAGCCACAGCGGCCGGCAGGCTGGGATTCAGTGCTCATCAAATCTCTCGTTTATCAATAAACTCTAGAATGTTGCAAGGAATACCAGGGACCACTGGACCGGACATTATAGCATCAGGTCAGACCTACAGTCTATGGGTCAGACATAGGCTACTTGGGTTCATTCATAACAAGTGAATGCAGCGTTTAAGTATCAACACTTGCGACTATCAACCCATTAAGCCTCCCCCTCACACCCTCTGCATTTTTACTTGACAAAATTCAATTAAATACAAATATATTGAACAAAAGGGTCTTGATCTTCCTGACCAAATGGCACATTTTGTTCCAGTGAAGGGACCGCTAATCGATTGTGTGCTGACAGTTGTGCTTCTAATTTCGTGGCTTAAAGTTTAAGGAAGGCTATTTCCGTTTCAGAATTTCCGACCAGCTGTCTAGAATAATGTCAGTGCAGCTGTATCGTTACAATTTTCCATTCGCTGGAACAAAGAACACTAATTTAATTGCAAATGGTGTCCACTGATCTTTGGTCAAAGTGTGCCTACAATGAGAAGAATCCAGCTGGGCACACACTAAACTGTGAATGTGCTTCTAAAATCTAAGCGGAATAGTGTAAGCTTTCAGTTTCCATCATGTGATGGTGGCAGCTTTATTTTACGCTTTCTTCTGCATCTGTGGCAGACATTAAAGGGATACGTGAGCAATTTACATTTCAGCTTGTTAATTCCTCTTGGTTCTTTGTAGGAAATGTACGCCTCCTGTAAGCAGAAGCTAGCTGTGCCAACCTGTGGTTATAATGAGTAAAATTCAAAAAGTGGGGACATGTGTGCCTACACTGCCTAGTGAGGGAACATGAACCGCACAGAGAAATGTCAGGTTATGCTTTTGTGAGAACTTAAACAAGACGTTAAGGCAGGAAATGTTCGAGGGCAGGAAATGAGTGAGGCAAACAAACAGCTTATGTCAGTGCAGTTATGAAGTCATACAATTCAGAGACGTAAAAATAAAAAAATAAAAATGACCTCACTACGATTGGAAAACCATGCAAATAAATACATTGAAATTAGTAAGCAGAGGCCCAATGCAGCTGTCCATCAGCATTGTGGTAATGCTGCAGACTCAAATTACACAATTAAACTAATGAGCTATATACTGTAGTGCTGCTATCGCCATAACCCTATAGTGATGCTAAGAATTACGAAAATGTCAAATATAGCATTTTGTAACACAGAAAATTTTACTATATTTCTACTGCACAGTGAATTCTCCAGTCACTTGTGCATTTATTACAGTTTACTGTAGTGTACAATATATATCTTAATGTTGTGCAAAATGTAACTATGGTATTCTGTGACATCTGATGTTTTTAAGTGAAGCAGTCGCACTGATCCAGATCACTGTTTATGGTCGGACTACATTTCTCCTTTTCCATCCTGTGCTGAAAAAAAAAGGAATACCTGATCTAGTGAAAGAAAAATCCCAGTTTGGAAGCACAATGTGGTCCACACTCTGAACTAACCCGACGCCTCTGTTTCTATGTGCCCCGTGAATGCAAATCTTTTTAACATTAAGTGCAGGTTGGTAAATGCCGGCCTACACAAAACGCTCAGTTGTAGTAGCTGCAAGAAGAGTTCCTAACCATTACAGTACCAACGCAGCAAACAAATGTACAGTATGGTCACCTCTTACTAATCCGTTCTTGGGGGGGGGGGGGGAAATCAGCAAAACCTTTTTAAATAACGTGTTAGTGCTATTTAACATAACATTTAGTGTTGAAGATCCCACTTCTGTCAGACACTCGGTCATGGCCAGAGGGAGGAAGAGTGACCAACCATGTGGACGGTCAACTCAAGAGTCTGTTCCTCAGTCAGAATTATTACACCCAATAGAAGGCTCTAATACATATTTGGCAACTCCAGAGATATTCTTCAGTCTCACACAAACGGTAGTGAAAAGACACTATTTTGTCAGCAGATTTGGCCCATAGAAAGCGCGCCCCCCCCCCCCCCGTCTCCTGTAACATCATTCACACAGGCACTTTATCCATTAGATCAGATGCTTCTGGATCAAGATAAGGTCAGGAAGACTAGGAGCAAAACCAAAAAGAAGAAAAGTCCGTCTGAATTCCATTCCGAGGGAAATCCGTTGTTGCCACCGCTGAAGGAGAATTCTGACAAAATTGATGCGAGTTATGCACAGGCAAAAAAAAATGTTTTGCCAAATGACAACCCCAAAACGAAACTTAAAAGTTCTTCTCTTATGACGTACTATAGACAGGGAAGAAAAAAGAAAAAAAAAAGTGTAGAAGGCACTGAGTCTTCAACGTTACTTCCTCTATGTAGAATCTACATCAGTGTTGTTTTTGGCAGCACATTTCTGTTTTAGTTTTAGTCATAGTCTCTTGAAACGTTTCCATTTAGTTTTAGTCACATTTTAGTCACCTGGAATGTTTTAGTGTTTAGTCGACTTAATATCATAAGATTTTTGTCGATCTGCAGTTCATTTAGTCGACTAAAATGCATTTTGGTGGGCCTTGATGCCGTCATAATGGCTGATTTTACACTTGCTGAAAATAGAAAGCTCACAACTTGTGAGCTTGTAGATTTGCGATTTTCAGCATGCAACCAAGTGTAAAATGACTTATACTGGATCTCTTCTCCACTAGTCCCTTCCTAACATTTTAGTCTAGTTTTTATTTGTTGACAAAATCAACAGTAGCCTATATTTCGTCATAGTTTCAGTCGACGAAAACAACACTGCTCTACATAGAGGAAGTGACGTTGAAGACAGTGTGGTGAGTTATTAGCATCTAGACCTTAGCTTGGATTACGCTACAGCAACAAAGTGTCGTGCGATTGCGTCTCTTCACAAAAATAAAAAATATTGTCAACCGCAACATTAAAAAAATAAAAATAATAAAACAAAAAGCTATTTTTGTCAAGGAACACTATGACACCAGAACATGAAACTAGGCTTTACAGCTACCAAACAGGGCCCATGAAAAGTACGATACATACATACAGTACACCCCCTATACTGCACGAGAGGGATGGAGTAGCTTTGTGTTTCCAGTGAACAACTGGCCTGATTAGGGTTAACTGGACACTCGAGCCTGAAGTTAGACTTTGTTGCGCATCGCGGTCGGTCACGCTCGGAAAGCAGCTGATCTGCACGCTCACAACACATGGTGCTACGAAGAGCTGTGAACTTGTAGATCTGCTGTTGTTGGTGCTCAACAACTGGCGTGCAACTAAGCATAAGTCAGGCTTGAGATAAGTAACTTCCAACCCTTTTCCCCCCCAGAGCCAAAGCGCCTGACATGACATGTATTCGGGGGTGGTGTTCGGAGTGTGAGGTATAACAGTTGAATGTGGAGGATTTTAAGGCCTATTCATACTCCAGTATCTCCTCATCACCTAAAAAACTGGAGTGTGAATAGGCCTTCATAGAGTTTGGTTTGGATGGGCAAGAAAGCTCAGAAAGCTTGACCGAAGATTGTAGTGAAGGGAGTGGAGCAGTGACTGGGCGTCGTGATGTCAGGTCTCAAAGTACTTGTAGATGGCCGTGACGTAGGTCATGACGCTCTGCCAGTCCGGCCTCTCCGTGTGCACCATCTCATTGATGTCCTGCATTGGAAGACGACGACACATAGTATTAGTAGTGGCATTCATTAACACATTCCATCACAGCCCTTTATACTAGCATGTCTGAGCTCTGAGAGATCATTTTTACTGAGATTCTGAAGTTGATTATCTTTGAGCCCATGAAGCTTTCAGAAGGTTCCCCTTCCATGATCATCATCATCCATCACCATTCCATCATCTTAGGAGGGGGGGGGGGGGGGGGGCAATCCCCCTCTAGGAGGGATTGTCCCCCTCTTTGGCACAGGTGGATACAATAGCTATTCACGAGATTATCTCGTTTTGGCTCAAATTGGGTTCATATAGAAATACTGTGTGTAAGTGTTAAACTTATTCTTGAATGCATTTAACAATCTTCTTCAGCGCAACACCTGACATGAAATGGCACAACAAGAAAGCATAATGTTGTATGTCGTTGTTGTACTGTATATTGTCGGGACGGCAGTGACTCAGGGGTAGAGAAGGGAACCGCGGGGTTCCCAGTTAGATTGTAGAAATGAATACCAGCGCTCACGTTGTACCCTGGGAGGATTCTTATTCTTATTATTTTCAAGTTCCCAGTTTGATCCCTGTGGGCTCTCCCCAGAGTTAGTGTCGAAGTGTCCTTGAGCAAGACTCTGAAACCCTAATCGCTCCCGATGAGCAGGTTGGTGCCTTGCAAGGTTTCCTCTGCCATGGGTGTGTGAATGTGTGTCTGAATGGGTGAATGCATTACATGTAAAGTCTATGTAAAAATGTCCCAGCTGTGTTTTTCTCCCGCTGCTGCGGGAGAAAAACACAGCTGAAATATTTGTTTTGATTGGGTGTTCTTTGCGCTGGATTAAGGAATGGCTAGAAGCCGTTTCAACCAATCAGATTGCTTCCTCAAAACGACCCGTTGTATAAACGGGCATACGTGTTGATTGCCTGCATGTGTGCAGAACACATGCACGTAAACATCCACAATCCCCCACCTACATGTCCTGTCACTTATTTCCAAATATAATGACAAGTTGACAATATAGGCTATAAACAGGCTTGTGATGACAACATAGAATTAAAAATGTCTTTTCTTCTATTGTTAATCACATGAACCCCAACATCACTATTCTGGGCATTCCGCGAACATGAGCAGATATTAAGTGAAACTAACAGACCTACAAGCTCACAAGGCGCCATGTTGTGAGCTTGCAGTTTTCGCGATTTGACGTGCAACGAAGTACTGTATACAGTAGGCTATCAATGGTTCAGTGGCTTACCAAAGTAGACTTGATCCCCACACTTTCTGCAGCTTGGAATGCTAAGGTAAAGTTTCGCCTCTGAGGAGCCAAAAGAGAAAAACACAAAGTCACACATTAATACTGGTCTTCTTGGGCATAACCCAATAAAAGAGACTTAATTGCCCATGGGTCATATTGTCCTTGCCTTCTCTTGGCTGGTGAGCTCCTGGTAAGGGATGTGTGCAGGCAGGTAGGTGTGAAGAACAGCACAGAATGCCAGCCCATCGTTCCAGCTGCTGCTGAAGTTAGTGATATCAATATTCTGAAACAGAGAGGAACACTATATCTTTATATTATATATCTGAAGTTAGTGATATCAATATTCTGGGGCGGCGGTGGCTCAGGGGTAGAGTGGCTGGATGGTAACCGCAAGGTTTCCATGTTCGAACCCGGGCTCCCCCAGAGTTAAGTGCCTTGCAGAGTCGAACGTAATCGACACAAGAATACATATGCAATGGAGGGTGAGAGAAATTTCTCCCCTTGCGTCACGTCAGTTACGTGATCTGATCCCGAGCCTACACAACCATATTGCTATGCGTTGCGTACCTTGCGTCGAGGACACCCTGCCCACCTGGAGGCAGCAGAGAACAAGAAGGCTTTTCCTCCTCGACCGGTCTTGAAAGAGGACAACACTTCCGCCGGCACATTGAGTTGTAAACGTAAACACGATCGGCATGGATTATGGATATATCAGATTGAAAGTTAAACAGGACAACATGACATCAGCGTTCGAAGCACTGCTTTGCAAACTCGTCGGTGATTATCAGGCCTGGACTGACGTTATGTCCAGTGGGCAATGGGCCGCCCAAAGAATGGGCCGCCCCATTGCTTTAATATGTTTTTGGGCCAAATGTTAGCCAATTACATACATTTTTGGGGGTCCTTGACATGATAGTTTGAGAACCACTGATATAGAAAACTGTGAAAACTGTCAGGATTTAGAAGACCTCAGGTCTAAATGGGTTAAAGGGGAATACCACTAATTTTCAACATTTTACCATGTCATTAATATACCTCGGAGTTGTGTGGAAATAATAAAAAAGCCCCCTCCCCCATTCTGTGTTGTCTAGAACTGGAGGTCTGAAAGAAATCAGTAACATCATGAAGTACATCTCTGTGATGTCACTTTATTATTATTCCCCTTTAACCCATTTTGACCTGAGGAGGATTCTAAAAAGAATGTCTTCTAAATCCTGACAGTTTTCAGAAAAACTATGTTTCTATGTCAGTATTTCTTGTACATTTTCATGTCAAGGACTCCAAAAATTATATGTAATTGGCCCTCATCTGAAAATATGTTGTTCCGGGACCTTCCAGAAGCACAGATTTGAGTTAAAAATGTTCGTTCTGAAAGCTATTTTTCAATGGCTAAAAGTATAACATAATGCTTAAAACACCAAAAGGGGTTCCCAACTTCCCGCCCAAAATGGGTTAATAGGTGCTTAGAAATGATCATGTCTCTTCTGTATAATAAACACAAGGTACGTTTGTTATATTCAATTCAGGGCAATCCAGTCAGGCCAGGACTGCTGATTGCTGTTAAATGTTGCACACTTCCTGGAAAGCATTCTAGACACATGGGGGGGGACTATGGTAACCTTTCCTTCTATGTAATCAAAAGAAGTAACCCTTACTAAAAGGTATAAGTAAGTGTACTGTAAACATGCAGGTTGGTGTGTCATTTAGGTCAAACACAACCACATGACTGGGACGGCATCATCATAATGTACAGTATTGTTCCCTCTTCAAACACGGTTTGGAAAAATGGCTTTGGGGTTATGATGTCCTAAAAATAATAATAATCAAGATCAGTCTTCATGACAACATTTACTGTCGTGCGACTTGGGATTGTGGAACGTAGCTAAAAGTATAACGTATAAAGTATAATGGGTTAAAAAACAGAATGTCCCGTTTAAAGTTTTCAAATGTATACGAATAATTTGAAAATAGCTGATGCGACGCATTGTGAGCTTGTAGATCGGGCTATTTTCAAATGGCCGAAATGTATATATGCACTGAAGTGATAACTGTACATTTTGTAATAATAATAATAATAAAAAATCATCAAAATCTACAAAGTAATTAGTAACTAAAGTTGTCGAATAATTGTCTTGGAGTAAACAGAACCACCATAGAGAAGAGAACAGTGAGACACAAAGCCCTGGAAAACGTTGTTCAATATATTCAACAGAAAGGCTCTTCTCTCCATCGTGACGACGTTCTCCATGATTTCATTGATTTCAGAGGCCAGAGAACAGTTTGTGAACAATGTTGGTCATTTGGCAGATCCAGAGTAGAGACTGACACGGGAGTGGATTTCCACTCCTGTCCTGTCCCACTCCCACAGAAAAAATCCTGTCCTGTCCCAATCCTGGACCAGGGTAAAAATAAAAATCCTGTCCTGTCCCACTCCTGTAGAATGACTCCTGATCCCATCCCGCTCCCACTCGAGATGACTCCCACTCCCATCCCGCTCCTGTTTTTTTTTTTTTTTTTTTTAATACTGCATTGTGCCGATTATAGACTACTCCAATAATAAGATGAACCCCATTTTTCAAGACTAATTAGAGAAAAAAGTACTTTGAAATTCAATTAGTCTAGTCCCCGTCCCCGATATTAAACAAAATAAATAGTCTTATATTCAGCACAATATGGTAAGTTGGATGGCGTTCTTATTTTTTTAAAGAGTATCGTTTCATGCCATTAAACAATGTGGCACCAGGAACAGTTAACGTGGTAAATGTAATGGTATATTATATATATACCATACGGCATATAATGCCTTAATCCAGTTTAAACAACAATCTTCAAAGGCCCCAACACATAATACCTTATACATAACATACCTTGCTATGGTGGAATGTATGTCAGTTAAAAAACAAAACATTGGTCAGTCACACCACGCCTATGGTAACAGTACCTTAGTTGAATAAACCCAAACATGGTATTTAATGTTTTATTTTATTATTTAAGACATTGTTTCCTTCTCTCAGTCCCTGTCGCAGGGTAAACAAAACGTCATATAGCACATGGCTAATTGTACCGTGCCAGGGAGGAGGAGGAGGCGGAGCGGCTGTAACTTTCTCCAGGCCAATAATGGATTTAATCATTCCAAATAGGTCTCCATTCATTGCTACGGTCGACATGCTCGTCTCACTGTCACTCGCTATTGCTGCGCTGTGCAGAAGAGCCATTGAAGTTGAAGTGAATTGCGACATTGAGGGGGGCAGAAAACTGAGCGCTCGAGCACTGTTCATGCAGCCTGGAGTGGGACTAGCTGGAGTTTGATAGTTGAGATTGTAGAGCTTGTAGATCTGTCTGTTTTTGCAGCTCCGGTGTCAGGGTAACAATAAGAAATTATAGGCAGAGATGAAGTGAAGTTGAACAGCCAAGCAGCAGCAAGCTACGCTACGCTAAGCTAACATCACCACCACCATGGCTGGTGTTGTGTTAGCTTAGCAGCTAAGCCTTAGCTTCTTGCAATGCTATAGCGTTCTCGCTGCGGTCTCACGGTGCAGGCACTGTGGGCTGCTGCTTGGAGAGGAGAGGCTACAGGCGGCTCAGCGGCTGCTATGACCAAATTGATTGTGTGCAACATGACAACTGTTTTAAAGTATTGTACAGTGACAACTATTGAAACTTTATTGTAAACAAACACTGCGGTCCACCCAGCTCCACCCCCCTGGCTACAGCAGGCAGCCAGCAGTGAGCCTGAGCACCGCGGCGAGCGTTGTTTCCTTCCTGAAAATGATCATTATGATTCTAGATAGATGGCATTCCCGTTCCTGCACGCTCCCGTTGATTTTCATTCCCGTCCCGTCCCGATCACGGGATTAATAAAAAAATTAATCCCATCCCACAGGATTCCCGCGGGAATCACGTGACCCACGGGAATCCCGACAAAATGTCACTCTCTAATCCAGAGAGAGACGGTACACAGGGCCAAGGACAGGGTAACCCGGTTAAGTGGCTGAGTAATTGAGTGCTAAGGAAACAAGCATGTGCTACAATGAATTGTAGCACATGCTTTTAGCAGCGGGGCCAACATCTGGAGGGGGGGGGCTTGAGGAATGAAACCGGTGTCTTCCAGTTGGGAGCGTGGTCTGGTCGGTCAACACATACCACGGTAATCCTCCCGCTGCTGGAAATGAAAGCCTTGAGAACACTTCTCAACCTGGCGTTCCTTAGTTTTGTCCCATGTCCGTTAAGAGCTTTTCTTAAAAAAGGACATTAAAAAATATGTCAAAATGAACTACATTCTAGGCAATTGTGGTCAAATCTAAAGATCTAAGATGTGTGCATGTGTGCCTTCACGTCGAGCAGAGACAGAATGCGCCTACCTCAGGGGTTTTCAACAGGTGGTCCGTGGACCACTGGTGGTCCCTGGAAGTATTGCATGTGGTCCCTGACCATTCATTTAGTAACGTATAGGATTTGTTGATTTAAAAAAATGTCCTTCCACTAGAGAAACAGCGAACTGAATGACCCGGTGACCTATGATGACCGTCCATGTAGTCATTTACAGACAAATTGGAGGTCAAGAAATTCAACAGGAAAAGGGAGTTAGAATCTCAAGAGGGGGAAGTGCAGCGGATTGTCTGGTTGAGTTATTATTAGGAAATTATTAGTAGTCAATGGACCATTGGTTGAGAAACAGTTGAATGGGATGCATAGCAAGTGTTATAAAAAGCATTAATCTTAGCCCATATCCCCAGATTCCCCACCCAATGCAACAGCGGTCCCCATGTTGATTCTAAGTCAGGGTGGCGGTCCCCGGTTCACAATCAGTTGAAAACCCCTGGTCTACCTGATAAGCCTCCTGATAAACCCCTGGCCTACCTGATAACCCTCCGTCTTCTTCTGACACCACTTCAGCAGGGCGTTTCTCTTGGATCCTCCATACTCCCTGGCTAGAGCGGCAAGAGGGTCCTTCCTCTCCTCTCTGCAACAAAGCATAATTTGCAAATGCAATAATATTTAGAGAAACGTGCAACGGTATCGTAACATTCCATTCCTAAACACAGAGCTAACGGCTGGTGGTCTGGTCGGTTGCAGTGTTGATTTCATCGACTAAAACGACAATTTTTTTCCACTGACGAAAACTAAATGGAAAGTAAATGAAAACTAAGACTAAATATACTGACAATTTCGTCAACAAATAAAAACTAGACTAAAATATTAGGAAGGGACTAGTGGACAAGAGTGCATAAGTCATTTTACGATTTTGCGATGCGTTGTGGGCTTGTAGATCATCTATTTTCAGCAAGTGAAAGTCGTTACAACAGCATCAAGGCCCGCCCAAAATGCCTTTTGTTCGACTAAATCATCAGTAGATTTAGTCGACTAAAATCTTATATTTAGTTGACTAAAACTAAATATCATAAGTAACATTCCAGGTGACTAAAATGTGACTAAAATTAAAACTATTCAAGAGACTACGACAAAAAAAAAATTTGCTACACTGGTGGGTTTGGTTTTACCTGAGGCGGCTGCGTGTGGTGGGGGTGACGGAGGCGGTGGGGGAGGAGGAGGAGGAGGCCATGGACGGAGGGAGAGAGGACAGCTGGGAGGAGGCCATTAAGGAGGAGGAGGAGGACGAGGCCCCCTCGGACGCCGACATGTCCCTCTTTATCATCTCCTCGCTGCTCCTGCGAGACACTGTGGCGAGATGCAGGACACGAGTACAGCACGTTATGGTGAGCCCATTACACATTTAAGTCGAGGGATTCATTGCCACGCAATTAACCCCATTTAGAACTGACACCAGATTCTACAAAATGTCTTCTATTTTAAAATATATATTTTTTATCCCACGATTTTGTAACCCATTTTTCACCCCTGTGTCAATCATCTAATGTGATCCTGGGCTCTACACACCCTCCACCAACCTAGTCCCTATATATGGGAGACAAGGGGAGAGCAACGGACTTGAACTCATCATG
Organism: Protomyctophum bolini; assembly: GCF_963924005.1. Lineage (NCBI taxonomy): Eukaryota > Metazoa > Chordata > Actinopteri > Myctophiformes > Myctophidae > Protomyctophum > Protomyctophum bolini. The sequence continues at coordinate 41,572,210 of NC_137867.1, read as the reverse complement.
CCTGAGTGTCCAAGTTGCTCCTTTACACCTGACAGGGGGGAGTTTCCCTGGTTGGACGTAGCTCGTGGAAGGAACACGTTATTCCAACCAGTTCCTTTCCCCTCCCATCAGGCGCCCCGGCTGGCCTGGGGGAGGCAAAATGTCTTCTAAATCAGGACAGTTTTCTGGAGAAAAAACCCCCCTATGATTCTAATAATTATGTTCAGTGGTGCTCAATACAGAATTTTCTGTATTTGGCCACGGACCCTCATCGGGAAAATATGTTGTTCCAGGGACCCTCCCAGAAGAGCTTGAAGATATATAGTATAACATAATGCTTAAAACACCAAAAGGGGTTCCCGTACTGAATGGGTTAACGATTAAAATTGTGGGGTTTTTTTTGCATTGAACATTGGGAACATTACAATTTGTATTTCCATTTGCCGTTTAGGCTTCGTAATCACACATTGCACAGGGCAGATATTTAAAAAAATATATATACACCCCCCCCCCAAAATAAAATTTAGAAAACGCAACAGCTTGTAAATCTAATATTTCTGCTATTTTTTGAAATATTTATGGACATTTGGAAAAAGGATCGACGATTATGCACAAAACGAACTGCTATTATCATCATCATCATCATCATCATACTATAATTATGTCTGAATGTCTGTCTGTGTGTCACTGTGACTGCCGTAGCTCCTCACTGCCTGCACCAATCACTCCCACTTTCCACACATGGCATTGGCCATAATAATATGGAGGTCTTAACGAAGCCCCTTTTTCCAATTTAACAACCAACTTATAAATTAATAATGAATTAAAAATGTGAAAACGCACCCAGGGCGCAGTACCCCATGCGGGGGATATCTCACAACGGGTAAGGGCTAGTCTCAAATAATTAGCGATTAGGCGATGATGTAACAATCGTGACGTGCCTAGCTGTGAATACTCCCATCATAACACATTGCTCCCATCGCACTGAACAGGCCAAAGAAAGGAATCACATCCCTGACCAAGTAACAGAGAATCACAAAGATGAACACATTAAGACCCGAGTACTCGATTCGAAATCAGTGGTTCCCAAACTTCTTCATGTCAAGGCAACCACCAAATATACACTAATCATCCAGCGGACCCCCCATTAATTTTTTTTTAATATATATATATATATATATATATATGCCAGGAGCAGTCAGGGACCCCCATAAGAGAAGATCTTTACGGCTCTAGCAGTAATTCTCAACCAGTTTAATTTCAAGGAACCCCAATTTGACATATTAGTCTACGAACCCCCATTTAATGGCATTTCTATCTCTGGGACCCCACTGTATATTGTAAAATCAAAGTTAATTTAACTCTGAGAGTGTACAAACTATCATTTAGCTGGGGACCCCCTGGAACTCCCTCATGGACCCCTGGGCGTCCCGCCGCTCCCCGGACCCCACTTTAGGAACCACTGTTCTAAATCCTAAAACTGTTTTCTGAAGAACAAATTAAAAAAAAAAGTTTCTCTCAGTGGTTCTCAAACCTTTTCATGTCAAGGCCTAGGTGCCTGGCCGAGCGGTCCAGGCACCTGCCTGACAAGTGTGTCGCGAGTTCAAGTCCCGAACCAGACGACCGTTGCTGCGTGTGTCTCCCCCCCCCCAATCTCTCTCACAATCTTGTCAAACTACTGTAATCTATCAATAACGGCAAAAAGGACTCCCAAAATAAAATGTATTCGGCCGCCGACCCCCATCTATAATATGTTGTGTGTCCGTCCCCCCGTCCCCCCCACTGTGAAAGAATATAATATATTCAAAGATATTCACACATTTTCACGATTTTTCTAAAATAGCACATCTACAAGCTATTCTTTAACAGCTAAAGTTTTAAATAATGGTTAAAGTGGTTAATAGCTATGAGGTGACACAGATGTGTTCCAGGCCAAACAAAAAAAGAAACAAAAAAGAATTACATCCCTGTGACGAAGTAACAATGACTCACAAAGATTTAAGATCCTTCACTAGTAAGTATAAACTGACGTGGGGGGAAGCAGTGATGTACTCCAGGGCTAGCGTAGTTCCCATGCTTGGAAAACGTACACTCACTTAATAAAAAGCATTGTCGTCAGTGAAACCAGATCGCAGCGCCGTTGTCGTCATTTCAGACCAGGCAGGAGCCAAGTAGTACATTAACCCATTCTGACCTGAGATCAGATTCTTACGAGGTTTCCACTAGGACACGCACTGGTCTGATTAACCCATTCTGACCTGAGATCAGATTTTAAAAAATGTCAGTCGTTCTTCGATTTTTCAAAAAATAGCAGACCTACAAGCTCGTAGCGCGCCACTCGGTGGCGCGCTATGAGCTTGTAGATCTGCTGTTTTTCAATAGCTTAAAGCATAACATAATGCTAACACCAAAATGGGTTCCCGTTCAGAATGGGTTAAGGGAAATTGTGTTTCTTTTTTTTTAAACCTGGGCCTTATTTTTAGATAATTTAGACCACAAATGAAGTGTAAATATTGCGTGTAAATATTATTGTTATTTGTCAATTCGGTCTACATTCGGTCACCTCAGCCAAGGGGCAGGCCGGTATTCATACTACTGTGTGTGTGTGTGTGTGTGTGTGTGCCCCGATGACCTTACAGGCGTATGCAAATGCTCAATTTATGTAACCTAGATAGCGTTTCACGTAGACTTATAGCATTTTATGTAGACATAGCACTATATAGTATGCATAGTTTCATTATATAGATATTCCACTGTTACGTTCTTACTAGCTTACGTATGATTCATGATAACTACTTGTTTATGTATAATTATGACTTGTTTATGTATAATTATGATGTATTGCCATGCTTTTTGTTCTTGCTTAATGTAAATCGCTCTGGATTAAGAGCGTCTGCTAAATTGTGTGTGGGGAGGGGTGTGGTGGGGGAGACCAACAGACCAATAAAATAAGTTTTATATAAATAAAACACTTTAAAGTGTTATGAAAAGGGGGGTCTCTGGTCCAGTGTGTGTGTGTGTGTGTAACTAGGAAACATAAGGGAGATCATTTGGACTGCTCCATTAGCTCATGAACGGTTGTGGCTGACCTGATATTGCCTTGGCAGCGTCCATGCTGGTGACCCTCTGGAGCGCAGAGGAGGGCCGGCTGACCGAGGTTCCCCTGAGAAGGTGCTCGGCTGTGGACACGACCACAGGAGATTTACTGTATTGTCACACACTGCCTGGACGCTTCTGTGTTATGTTTCTCTGTTATGTTTCTACGAGTGTGTCTGTGAGACTATCCATCAGAAACTGGGGGTGGGTGGGGAGGCAGGAAAAGGCACATTCCAGGGCCTCCACCCCGGGGGAATATAACAAGGAATGAAGCAAGACGGACCGGACCCTCCGCACGAGAAAACAATAAATCGGGAGAAAAATAAACGAAACGCTGGAGTGGCTATGGCCGGCTGAGCACGTTCGCATCAGGAACCCCCCCCCCCCCCCCCCAACTCATTAATGGTGAGAACGAACAAAAGCAGGGGGATCCGACATGGTGGTTCAATATTTGCTTACTCCCCCCCCCCTACCCCAACTCATCTAGCATTTTAATGAAGTGACACACCCCTTATGACTATGAGGTCAACGCTCAGTGGACACACACACACACACACACAACCCCTACGCTATGTCTCCAAGTTGCGTGGGGCCGTCCCACTCCCCTGATTCTCTCTTAGATTTATGGAGACGAGAGAGGGGAGAGCGGGAGGACGAGGAAAGACATGCTGCTCTCTTGTTTGAATGTGATTCCAGCCCAGTGTGCTGCTGGGAGGTTACACTGAGCTCATCAGTGGTTCCCAAACTGTTTTTTCATGTCAAGGACCCCCTTTATCAGCCACCTTAGTTTTCTGAAATACCCATGTTTCTATGTCAATGGTTCTCATACTATTTCATGGACCCTCAACAAATGTTATGTAATTTGCCGCTGACCCCCATCTGAAAATATGTTGTTCCAGGGACCCCCAGAAGCAAGCATACGAGTTAAAAACATTTGCTGTGAAAGAATATATACTCAAAAGATTTGCTCACAATCTACAAGCTCGTAGCGCGGCACTCGGTGCCGTGCTACGAGCTTGTAGAGCTGCAATTTTTCAACAGCTACAGGTCTAAATGGGTCAAGACTCTCTGGGGGAAACATGTAACCAACTACCCAGCCGTTGGGACTCATTCAGCTAAAATACAAAGGCAGCATGGACGACCATCTCCTTAAAAAAGAAAAAAACGTCCCACACTTACACACATTTATAAAAACGAAGAAAAAGGAGAGGAGACAGGAGGCTGTCCCATTCCCAAATATACAATACAACTATACAAAAAGTTATTATACATAAATATCTTTATATAATAATATTTTGCTTTTTAACTGCTTTTATTTTCTTCATCTGTACTTTGTGTGCACTCATTTCCCAATACAGAATGCGTATTTTTACGTTCGACAGCCTTGTTCAACTTATGTAATAAGTGTTATTTAATAAATAGTCAAAGATTTTAAAGTTTTACATTATTTATAAATTGATAAATTTTTCAGGTTTTCAAGTGCATTCCTTTGATGTGTGTCTTACCTGGCATGGTTATGTCTGTGTAGCTCGGCCTCTTGTCACCCAGAGAGGAGAGAGGCTTGGCTGATGACATGGAGCCACTTATGGAGTGTCTCTGAAAATAGGCCACAAAAAAAGTTCTTTAACTTCTCTCTGTCAAAAATCTGTCAATGGAAATCATTCATGACCAGAGAAGAATACAAAACAGATCTATAAAAAAACACATGTGGAAATTCTATGGTAATAAAACTAATAAGCACAGTAATATCGTTTTGGGTTCCTCGTCAATTACAATTGACAGCGAGAATAATAAAAAAGGGAAAAAAAAGGAAAACAAAGTGTGGTCACAGGAAATTAAAAGCAAACTTTGAGGTGCTTCAAGGTGCTGTGAGCATGGATACTACTTCTAAAACGTATCCAATGCGTGTTTGTGTGCCCAGCGTGTATAAATATATATATTTTACGGTGTATCTATCTAACCATTTGTCTAGTTTATTTGTTGACGAAATTGTCAATATATTTAGTTTTAGTCATCATAGCTTAGTTTTCATTTAGTTTCCATCTAGTTTTCCTCAGTGATAAAAGGTAGTCGACGAACATTCTTCGGAAAACAACACTGACCTGTATGGGTGAGACGGCGGCTGCAGGCGGGGTCTTCAGAGGACTGGGGCTGAGGGGGGTCCGTGGTAGCGTGGCTGCCGGGACCGTTGGGAGTGGGACTGCTGGGACAGAGGCGCCGTTGGAGCCTGGGCCTGTTTGGTCGACTGGTGTTACATATTTGTGTAATATTAAACATACCGTGTATATACGTTTTGAATATATATATTATTTAACAAAAGCAATGCATAGCCAACTATTTTTCCAGGACCACCTTTGTCAGACTTCCGATTGGTCCCTGACTGACTAACCAGCAGGCTCTTTCTGACATGTTCCGCCCTGGTTCCGCCTTGTTTATGTTGAATTTGCTAAAACATCATTTTTGGGAACAACTAAAAACAAACAGTCACCATGCTGCACCTGTGATGTTCCTTTTTACTGACACCACGTTTAAAATAAGAATTGAACACACAGAATATCAACACGAAGCAACTGAAAAACAGGTTATTTCAATGGTAGTGGATGGAGAGTTAAGGATTTTTGTCCAACCACGAAACAGCAACCAATGGGTGTGAAGAGGTAGGTAGGTCATACATTCACACTGTGGGGGGGGGTCCTTGGAGGCACTGTCGAAGCTCTTGATGAGTGTTTTGACGGTGGGAGAGGGCTCCGACGAGGTGGAGGAGCGTCTGCTGAGCCCCATGCCTTGTCTGAGGGCGGCCAGGTCCCTCTCCACTGCGTTCATGTAGTTGTACACCCTGCCTCGCTCCTCCTCTTGCCTGGCGGGGAACACAACAAAAAACATTCAGATGGTTACGGTTTTGTTTTCCCCACTTACCGTAGGGTTTAGGGTTAGCGTTATACAGGTTTCTGGTTTAAGGATAGTTTTGTACTATACAATTGTATGTATGAGTACAGAACAAAGAATGTTTGTTTTTGCCATCTTTGTTGAAGAGTCTGAGCAATTATGTTTTAGTTTATTTTATGCCAGTGTTAATTTTTTGTTGGCTAAGACAAGATAGTTTAAGTAGCCCAGGCAGGCCTAAAGTTCAATGGATTGTTCAAAGACTGAGCTTAAATCAGAATTTGCTACTAAAAGTAACACTAAGACTAAGTTGCTAAAATAAGACAAGCGAGGACACCAATTGTGCTGGGTTGGGTTGCGACCCCGAAAATAGCTGATCTACAAGCTCTCAACGTGACGCGTTGTAGATCTGCTATTTCTTCCGCTATTTTTGTCCAAAAATGCTGCCATTCGTTAAAAAAAAAACAGCTTTATACCGTGTATAACAGTGGTTCCCAAAGTGGGGATTCACTTTTGCCAGTGAATTGTGGTAGGCCTATGTGCGATATGTGAGCTTACCATAATCACAGTAACGCTTAATCATATTCCATCATTCAATGGCCTTTGGATAGAAATGAAAGTGCCGCACAAGGCGAGGCACAACCGAGTGTCTGTGACTGTGACCAGCTGATGGTCGTTGACGCTTAATTGACAGGCAATTATGTTTCTGCACTGTCAAATAGGTCTACATCTACTCGAAGACAGCATCTTAAATAAATGTGTTGTGACTTTGATTGAAAAGTTTGAATACAAATAGTTGAAATTGATAAATTGACATTGAATTGTGTGAATGTCTTACTTGCGGTTCTTGACCTCGTCCAGTTCCTTGCTGAGCTTTTCGTTCTTCTCCTGTGCTTCCACCAGCCGGCGCCGCAGGTCCCCGATCTCCTCCTGAGCTTCCGATTTGATGTCGTTAGCGATGACCACGGCCGTCTGCAGATCGGCCTGGAACTGACGCCACTCTAGAGACTCCTCCTGCACACACACACGCACAATCAGGTGACGATCCTAGACCGGGTTGCGCAACCTCGCTTCCGTCCGCATACCATTATACGGGCTGACTAAAAAGCTGAATAACTCGAAATCTACGGAGCTCTCCGTGGTTTGGATAAATCACGCGATGTTCGAAGGTCTTTGCTGATTATCCGGTGGTCTAGATGGAAACATTGGTGCTTTCTAGAGCAATGATGGCTATATTTTAGCTCGCTAGCGTTGACGCTATTTATTTAGCATTATTGTCAGTTTTATTTGCCGACAGCAATATTGATGATGTGTGGCCAATCGGTGCATCCCTAATTTCACCCTATTTGGGGTGCATACGTTGGTTAGACATACAAACAGTCAGACAGACAGGCATTAGTTCGACAACACCGTCGCTCCCGACACGCTGGCAGGTTCAAACTAACCCGTGGGCAGGTTAAAAGTTCAAACTAACCCGTGGCTTCCTGTGAGGTTAGGTTTAGGCCTGTCGGACTGAGTGTGTCGGACCAAACACAAATACAAACACCAAACTGTAATGCCCATCCATCTACACTAGTGGTTCCCAAACGTTTTCATGTCAAGGACCCTCAAATTGACACCAATTAGCCCACGGACCCCCATTTGAAAAGATATGCCAGGGACCCCCATAAGAGAAGATTTTTACGGCTCTAGCAGTGATTCTCAACCCGTTTAATTTCAAGGACCCCCAGTTTGACATGCATTAGTCTACGGACCCCCCAATTAATGGCATTTCATTATTTGGGACCCCAATTTATAATTGTGAAATCAATGTTGATTTAACTCTGAGAGTGCACAAATGGTTAGGTGTCCATTTGGTTCCATTTGTACACTCTCACAGTTACAGACCCATAAGGGTCCATTTGGCTCACAGTTACAGACCCATAAGGGTCCATTTGGCTCATGACTATCATTTAGCCTGGGGGGACCCCTTGGAACTCCCTCAAGGACCCCTGGGGGTCCCCGGACATCCACTTTGGGAACCACTGCGCTACAGTATGCTAGCACCCTGTGGCGAGACAGCGGCTCCACTTACTTTACTTACCCTGAGTTTCCGGTGGAGAATCTTGATCTCTCTCTCCATGTCGTGTTTCTGGTCCTGCAGCTTCTTCACAGAGTCTGACGGACGAAGCAGACATGGACACACATGTTGTGTGAGTTCACGTGAACCAAACAAGCATAGATTCTCACACAACTCCAGGAAGAGTACAGCAGGATTGTAATTAAGCAATATTACACGAGTGTAATATTTTACTTTCCAGGTCTGTGACGGACGAGGCCTGTCTTACTTTCTAGGTCTGTGACGGACGAGGCCTGTCTTACTTTCTAGGTCTGTGACGGACGAGGCCTGTCTTACTTTCTTTTTTTTTTAAATATGTTTTTATCCCACGATTTTGTAACCCAGTTTTCTTTTCACCCAGTGCCAATTATCTAATGTAATCCTGGGCGCTACACTTCCTCTGCCAACCTGGGGGGGCAGCGGACTGACCTCATGCCTCCTTCTATGCATGAGGAGTCCAAGCTGCTTCTTTTCACCTGACAGAGGGGAATTTCCCCGGCCGGACGTAGCGCGTGGAAGGGACACGTTATTCCGACCAGTTCCTTTCCCCTCCATCAGGCGCCCCGGCTGGCCAGGGGGAGGTAGTTTTAGAGTCCAGGATTACGGCATGTTTTTGTGAGGGTATCTACCCTAGGGGACACGGGGAGAACATGCAAACTCCACACAGAAAGGCCCTATCGCCAACCCCCGCCTCGGGTATGGGCACTGATGACACGGAGGAGGGAACACGCCGCCAGTGCCCACAGCGTCCCCAGCGGGAATCGAACCCAGGACCTTCTAGCTGTGAGGCGACAGCACTACCAACTGTGCCACCGTGCCCCCTAATCTACTTGTGTTACTTTCTAGGTCTGTGACGGACGAGGCCTGTCTTACTTTCTAGGTCTGTGATTGGACGAGGCCTGTCTTACTTTCCAGGTCTGTGATGATGAGGTTGTCGTGCAGCTTGACGGCTCGGTGCTGCTCCACCTCGTCCTCCAGCTCAAAGATGGTCTCCTTCATGTCGGCCATCTCTGTGTCTTTCTCCTGGATGTCCAGACGCTGCTTCTCCAGAACGCGCTCCTGCTCGGCCATCTGCCGCTGCACCTGCTGCTGGAAGTCCCTGTACTTCACGTCCAGCTGTGTGTGCACGGGAACGGGCAGGAGGGAGGAAGGAATGAAGGAAGGAAGGAATGAAGGAAGGAAGGAATGAAGGCGATCACTCATTTAACCCATTTAGACCTGAGGACGATTCTACAAATGTCTTCTAAATCCTAACAGTTTTCAGAAAGACCCATGTCTCTATGTCAGCCAATCATGACTAGGTCGCTAGTAAGGTCGCTAGGAGGCAGCCATGCAATAATGACTAGGTCGCTAGTAAGGTTGCTAAATTCGCCACTAAAGTCGCCTTTTTTCGGCAAAATGTAGTCTCGGCGCTTTACAAGCACCTGGCAAAAAAGGATAATCAAATGAATGACACCCGGACACTGGCTGAATGAACCCTTACTGACTGACCCATGTCCAGTAGTCTGGTGACGTCACTGTGGGCGTGTCCCTCTGGCTGTACCAACCTTACTGAGCGTGTCCTGTAGCCTGGCGACGTCATTGTGGGCGTGTCCCAGCTCGTCCTGCAGCGTGGCGGCCTTGGCCTCGGCCTCCTCCTTGTCGAGGCGAACGCCCTCCAGCAGCTGGCGGATGTCGTTCTTGTTGCCGGCGTTGTGCACCGAGTACAGCTCGGCCACCTTCTGCCTCTCCTGCTCCAGGTGGGACCTGTTAAGGCACAGTGAGACCCTGAGACCACATTCTACAAAACCTCTTCGAAAAAACCCTGAAAAAACCCTATGTTTAGAACTATGGTCAGTGGTTCTCAAACTATTACATGTCAAGGACCCCTAAAACCACAGGTAATGGGCCGCCGACTACCCATCCGAAAATATGTTGTTCCGGGGGACCCCCCCCCCCCCCCCCCCCCCCCAGAAGCAAAGATTTGACTTAAAAATGCTCACTGTGAAAGAATAATATATTCAAAACTTGAGGCACATTTTCGCGATTTTTCTAAAATAGCAGATCTATCAGAACCCCCCCCCATAGCAAAGATTTGAGTTAAATTTTAAAACGTTCGCTCTGAAAGAATATATATATATATATTCAAAGAGTTTTTTTTGTGACCAAGTTTTTATTAAGCATTTTTCATTTTCATTACAATTCCCCCATCGCCCCACCCTCCCCACATTTTCACGATTTTTTCAAAAATAATTAGCAGATCTACAAGCTCGTTGTAGATCTGCTATTTTTCAATAGCTAAAGCATAACATAAACACCAAAAGGGGGTTCCCGCCCCAAAATGGGTTAATACCTGCAGCGGCTCAGCTCGGCCTGGTCGCTGCTGACGGCGGCCTTGTACTCGCCCAGCGCGGCCTCCATGATGGCACGGTCCTGCCGCGCAGAGTCCACCATGCGCTCCATGTGGTGGTTCCGCTCCTTCAGCGCCGAGATCACCTCCTGGGCCTCGGCGTTGTCCTGCTCCGCCATCTTCAGCGTGTTGGACAGATGCTGCTGCACCCCTACAGAGGAGTAGACGGGACCACGGTCGTAATTATCCGTTAATTAATCATATCGGTGCGCAGACGATTCTACAAATGTTTTCTAAATCCTGACATGACAGTTTTCTAAAAAAATACCCATGTTTCTATGTCAGTCATTTTCCTGTCAAGGACCTCCAAAAACATATGAAATTGGCCGCCGACCCCATCTGAAAATATGTTGTTCCAGGAACCCCCCCCCCCCCCCGAGGCAAAGAATATATATTCAAAGATTTGCGCCACATTTTCACGATTGTTTTCAAAAATAGATCTGCTATTTTTCAATAGCTAAAGCATAACATAATGCTTAAAGGAGAATTCCATACTAGAAGGCTTTCTTACCTTTATTTGTAGTTGTTAAATCCCCACCAAAGAGGTCCAAGTGTTATTTTGTGCAAAAGTGCATTATTGGGTTGGGTTTTCATTCTAATTCGCTTATTTCCATCTAAATAAGTAGTAAAGTGTGCCGCTTGGGATACTGTTTACATTATGAAGAGAGGATTTTTGAGCGATGGAAATAAGCGAACACTCCATAGACCCATTCAATTCAATGCAATTCATTGAGGGCTTATGGTAGGGGAAATAGCCAATAATGCGCTTTTGCACAAAATAACACCTGGACCTTTTTGGTGGGGACGCAACAACTACAAATAAAGCTAAGAAAGCCTTCTAGTATGGAATTCTCCTTCAACACAACCAAAAGGGGTTCCCGTCCGGAATGTTTTGTTTTTAGTTTTTTTTAAAGAAAAATCCCCTTTTTACCGAGGAGCTGCTCCCTCTCGAAGCGCGCGTTGTCGGCCAGGTCCACGTAGCGCGACTCCAGCTCCATGTAGCGGCCGCTCTTGATGTCCTCCTCGAGCGCGTACGACACGTGGTGGTCGTCCAGCAGCGAGCGCAGGTACTCGATCTGGCGGCCGTACGCCTCCAGCTTGTCGCTCTGCTGACACAGCGAGTCCATGAGGATGAGCTTCTCCTCGCCCAGCCGCTCGTTCTCCCCGTTCAGCTCCTGCGTGATCTGCTGCAGGTCGGCCAGCTCCTGCAAGGTAGAGAGGAGGTAGGGAATTAAGCAACTAGGCGACTAGTCTACTAGAACTAGTGATCTGCTGCAGGTCGGCCAGCTCCTGCAAGGTAGAGAGGAGGTAGGGAATTAAGCAACTAGGGGACTAGTCTACTAGAACTAGTGATCTGCTGCAGGTCGGCCAGCTCCTGCAAGGTAGAGAGGAGGTAGGGAATTAAGCAACTAGGCGACTAGTCTACTAGAACTAGTGATCTGCTGCAGGTCGGCCAGCTCCTGCAAGGTAGAGAGGAGGTAGGGAATTAAGCAACTAGTCGACAATGGAGTTTTTTTTAACTTATTTTTCTCTGATTTTGTAGGCCTCAAGATCAGGTAGCTTAGTCACCAATGTACAGTTTTTAAATGTACAAATATTTATTTCAAAAACTAATTTTAACATAATAGGTAGTTAATCAACTAGTTGACTAGTCTACTAGAACTACCGTAGTAAACTAGACAACTAGTCAACTAGTAAAATTGGACAACTAGTCAACTAGTAAAATTGACTAGAAGTGAATGACCTAATAGGAAGTAGTAGTAGGGGGGATGTTGATAGTTGTATCGATTAACCCATTTAAGACCTGAGCTCGATTCTTCTTGTTTCTATGTCAGTGCCGGTTCTCAAATCTTTTCATGTCAAGGACCCCCAAAGATTATCTGGTGTCAAGCTGGTGTCAAGCTCATAGCACGGCCCTCGTAGATCTGCAATTTTTTTTTAAATCGTGAAAATGTGCCTCAAATCTTTGAATATATTCTTTCAGTTTGAGTTTTTAACTCAAATCTTTGCTTCTGGAGGGTCACTGGAACAACATATTTTCAGATGGGGGTCGTCCAGCTTGTCTTTGAATATATTCTTTCAGAGTTTCAGTTTTTAACTCAAATATTGGCTTCTGGAGGGTCCCTGGAACAACATATTTTCACACGGGGGTCAGCGGCATATTACCATATTTCCTTGACATGAAATATTGAGAATCACTGAAACATGAGGTTTTTCAGAAAAAAAGACATAATAAATAAATAAATGTCGACGTCTGGGTTAATGATCCTTCCCATTGCCCTATACCTGCAGCGTGGCCTGCAGCTCCTCGGCCGTGCTGTGCTGGTTCTCCTCCATCTGGTGGATGCGCTCCGTCAGGCAGGCCACCGTCAGCGACACCTCGCTGTTGGTGCCCGTGGTGCTGCCGCTGCCCCGCCGCGAGGAGCGCGCGCGGCTGCCCGGCCCGCTGCTCCTCTCCTCCGACTCCGAGGAGGACGAGGAGGCGCCCGAGGGTGCGTCCAGGGCGTCGTCGCTGGACGTCACCGCCTGGTAGACCTCGCTGGACTCGCTGTCCAGGTTGTCGGCCGAGCCGCCGTGAAGCCGCTGGCCGCTCAGCAGCAGGTCCTCCAGGGAGCCCGGAGCCGAGCCCTCGGCCGAGGAGGTGGTCAGGGTGCCCCGCCCCGACGTACCGCCGCCTCCTCCCCCGCCGCAGCAGGCCGCCACCAGGTCGGGGCTCAGCGACGGGTAGCTGAACAGCTTGTCCGAGGAGAAGCCCAGGGCGTTGAGGCGGTCCTTCAAGCGATGGAATAACAAAGCATAATAAAATCATCATGACTGGAAAGTTTATTAGTGATCTTTAGGGTATCGTCGTTCTTCGTTGCTGCCGTTTCCACAAAACAGCCAGGCAGTTTGAAGAAATCACAGATCGGCTAAAGCTAATGTCAACAACATCTAATCTAAGAGTCTTTAGAAGCATTCATATTTTCAACCGGGTGGCAGCGTGAATTTAAACATCGAGCCGCTAAACATAGTCGCTATGTTCATCCAGTGCGATCTGAGCCGTAAATATGAGAAAAAGGCCATTGTGTGCGGTCCTGTGTCAGGTCTTGACGTGCGGTAAGTCATTAATATAATGTTATCAATTAACAGGATGCTAAAGAACACCTAAAACAAGTCATTGGTGCTCCGGGAGTTCATGAAAAAACACGATAATGAAGTCATCGGCGCTGTATGAAGATGCATCTAAAAACTACTACTAGTTTGATCAGTTCAAATACAGCTTTTTCGCTGACATCTACGTTTATACACGTAGCTAGGCTAAGGTACTAAAGACGCTAACTACGTACATGTTCGTAGACAGTTAGACACCGTATACTACATATAGGAAAGCGGCGACCGTCAATTTACCTTTTAGCATTGCTCCGTTTACTATGGAAAGCCTCCGTCCCCACCAGCTATGGGATTTTCAAAGCGCTTTATCTCTAAAGCTTCGAGCGCTGTCCGTGGTGAGCCGTCAGTCGCGCATCCCGACGATCGTAAATCATTCGTGAGTTTGTATCGCATCGCTGAGCACATGTAACCGTTTGTAATGATGGCTAAGGGGTCTGAGCTACGGCTAACGATGACTGTGCTCACAACAACAGCCCCCACCTCACTGAATAACCCGGAAATGAAACAAGGATAGTAGAGTTAGAGCGGACAGGTGGCATTTGTTAGGTGTGCTTATGCTGCCACCTAGCGGCAGTAGTACTAATAAAGTACTTATGCTGCCATCTAGCGGCAGTAGTACTAATAAAGTACTTATGCTGCCACCTAGCGGCAGTAGTACTAAAAAAGTCAATGATCTTTAAAATAACCAAACCTGAAAATAGCCGATCTACAAGCTCACAACACGTCGCAGCGCGACGTGTTGTGAGCTTGTAGATCGGGCATCTTCAGGTGCGTGGCACGCTTTTCACAGAAGACATTCGCTGTGGCTTCTATATGGGGATCCCCAAAGGGAGTGAAATCAGTCGCTGCAGGGGGCGAGCGAGAGAAGAAAACCTTTTGGTCCCGTACTTTCAGCATGCGGTTCTCGCTCCTCAGCAGGTTGAGCTGCTCGTTGACCGCCTGGTTCTGCTCCTGCAGGAGCAGCAGCGTGGAGTCCACGTCGGCCGCCGTGATGGCCATCGTCGACACCTGCTGCGTGCGGCGGCAAAAACACGCACATTTTAGTTGCAGTCACGGGGCTGTATTTTGCGTGTCTTAAGTACCAGGTCTTATTCCCTAACTTGAGTAAGCTAAAGACCTGGAGGCGTGGTCAATGCTCTTTGGCCACTCAGAATAGCCAAATGGCATTGATCACGCCTCCAGGTCTTTAGTTTACTCAAGTTAGGGAATAAGACCTGGTACTTAAGACACGCAAAATATAGCCCATAGTCTCTTAAGACATCGTTTTCATTTAGTTTTTGGTCACATTTTTTGCTCGCCTGGAACGTTTTGTTTTTTGTGTTTAGTCTAGTTTCAGTCGACGGAATATCATAATAAAAAGGTTATAGTCGACTAAATCTACAGTCGATTTAGTCGACTAAAATGTATTTCGGCGGGCCTTGATGCCGTCATGATTTTACACGTGTTGACAATAGCCGATCTGAAAGCTCGTAGATCGACTATTTTCAGCATGCAACCAAGTGTAAAACATTTTAGCCTAGTTTTTGTTTGTTGACGAAATTGTCAATATATTTAGTTTCGGTCCATCATAGCTTTAGTTGTCATTTAGTTTCCATTTAGTTTTCGTCAGTGAAAAAAAGAAGGTAAGTCGACGAAAATGTTTTTGTCATGGTATTAAGTTGACAAAATCAACACTGCACCTGCGGAGGCTTCTCCTCCTCTTCCTCCTCCTCCTCCTCCTCCTCCTCCAACAGCGCTCCCTCCTCGGGGTGCGTCTCCTCCCCTCCTCCTCCTCCCCCCCCCAGGCCAAGTTGGGCCCTCATGTCCCTCAGCTCACTGCGGAGGTGCAGGATCTCCACGTCCTTGACCTTGGCCAGGCCCAGCAGGTCCTTCACCTTGACCTCCAGAGCCACCTTAAAAATAATAATAATTGTGCATTTATATAGCGCCTTTATCCAAGGCGCTCATTCACACACATTCATACACTGATGGCGGAAGAAACCTGCATGCAAGGCACCAGCCAGCACATCAGGAGCAATTAGGGGTTCAGTGTCTTGCTCAAGGACACTTCGACACTAACTCATGGGGGAGCCCGGGTTCGAAATGGCAACCTTGTGGTTACCATCCGGCCACTCTACCCCTGAGCCACCGCCGCCTTGTCGTAGGGGTGGTGGGGGGCGATATGGAAAAATATTACGTCACAATATATTCTTCAAGCAGTATCATGATACATGCTATTATCACGATATTTTTTCATGCGTTTTTTTTAGGGTTGTTGTTAAGGTTAATTTTAATGATGTTTAGAAGATTTATAACACTTTCCGGGGGGGGGGGTCTTTTATGTGTGTAATTTGTGTTTTTAGATATTTAGATTTTAGCAGTGAGCCCAGTGACTCTGATGCCATGGACACTGGGCTCACTTACTTCCTGGACTACAATTCCCATAATGCTTTGGTGCACTGCTCCTCCTTGTGGATAGGATAAATCTAAAGTGTCCCCATTAAAAGTACAACCTCCTACAAGGTAACAGAAACTCAAAGAAAAAGAACATTTAGACCAAAATACTTTTTAATCTTGGCTAACGTCGTTCTACAAAAGTACTAAATTAAGGTAGCGAACTTCAAATCATGGAATGTGCATTCACTGTATCACGATATATATATATATATATATATACATACACACGGTATCTCTGAAAAGGCATATCGTCCGTTGAGACATTGTGTATCACGATGATCATTTATCCCCATATTGCCCCCAGCCACACCTACCTTGTCGCTGATCTGACCATCCGACTTGGACTTGCTCATGCGGCTCTCGGACTCGGCCAGGGCCTGGCTGCGAGACCGCTTCCCCGGGGCGGAGGACGAGTCTCCCGACGCCGACGCCGCCCCACCCCCTCCTCCTCCTCCTCCTCCTCCTCCGGACGACGCAGACTGCTTCTTGCCCGTCGAGGTCTTGGACGTCCGCAAGCGGTCTCGGTAGGAGTTTGTCTCCTTGGACGTGGACGACGCCGTCCGCTTGGTTAACGTACCTTAGCAGGGGAGGGGGGGGGAGAATGTATTCAACCCATTTTGTCCTGGGAACGATTCTACAAATGTCTTCTAAATCCTAACAGATGTCAGTCATTCTCAAACATTTTGATGTCAAGGACGCCCAAGATTATATGTAATTGGCCGCTGACCCCCATCTGAAAATAAGTTAACTTTGGCTCTGAAAGAATATATATATTCAAAGATTTACGCCACATTTTCACGATTTTTTTGTGTGTGTGTGTGTGTGTGTGTGTGTGTGTGTGTGCCGCAGACTAAATCAACTGTAGATTTAGTCGACTAAAATCTTATGATATTTAGTAGACTAAAACTAGACTAAACACTAGAACATTCCAGGTGACTAAAACAATATGACTAAAACTAAATGAAAGCTATTCAACAGACTACGACTAAAACTAAAATCTAAATGTGCTGCCAAAAATCACACACGTGTGAACTGAGTGGTGCAATTCCCCCCCCCCCCCCCCTCTCTCTCTCTCTCTCTCTCTCTCTCTCTCATTAGAGACACAGCACTACCCCTCTTTCTGTTTCTGGCGCCCCCTACTGGTATGAAAAGTAACATACTCGTGCTCATAGGCACAGGTACACGGACATTACTGGTTGTAGGAGTGGTTGCACCACTCAAAAACAACACTGGTTCAGAGTATGGGCTTCATGCCGTTCAGACTATGGGTTTTATGGGAAAGTCTCCCATAGGCGTAGAGGCAGCCAATCATGAACAGGTCTCCACTAAGGTCCCTACTAGACTAGAGGTAGGTCAACATGTTGTCCGGGTGCTTTTCAAGCAGCTGGGCAAAAAACATGTCCAGATGTGAACAGAATTTTCATTTTTTTTCATGTCATATGAAAGCAGGGAATCATAGCTTCAAATTGACATATTGGTTGTTCAGTTTAACCCACAAGTTTTGGAGATATGGCTTATAGAGTAATGACTTGCAGAGAAACAGCGAGTTGAGAAAACAGGCTTGAAAGGTTCACTTCTGTGGTCTCTAACATTACACCTAGCTACATGTTTAAGCATTTATTTCATATTTACATGTCGATTTCAGCTCTGACACTTATTTCAGACATATGATCTAGTATGTGAAGAGTCTGCCTGTGCTATTAACTAATTTTTTTAATAAATAAAAAGAGTTTTTCATCCTCTGGTGAAAAGCTGGAATTTGCGCGATGGCAGGCTCTCAGTCAAATCTAGTCACAAATATAGATACCTGATGATGCAGTCTTTGGTCTGCTCTCTGTGTTGGCGGCAGCACTGGCCCCGCTGGTGGCCGTTCTCTTGGTCTTAGTGACAGCATTACTCGGGGCAGGGTTCCCTCCAGCCATGGCTGCTAACAGATCGTCATTGCTTTTAACCTGAAAACACCCCCAAAAAAACCCCAAATCATTAGAGACGAGTGACGTGAGGGTATTAAAAAAAAGAAAAAAGGTGGCACATAATAACAGTAAGTAAACAAGTAATAATAACCTTGAAATGTAATGTCAATCACATTTGCAAATTGCCGTCGAATATTGCGTCTATATAATATAACAAGTTTTGGGGCTTTTTATTCCTTTATTGGATAGTGTACAGTATGGTGACAGACAGGATATGGGGACAGAGATTGTGACACGTGGCAAAGGCCGTCGGGATCGGGAGTCGAACGCGCGACACGCCGTCAGGCTGGCTCAGCAACCTAGGTGCCCGGGACCGCTAAGCTAGCCGCCCCGGTGAGTCGATTTGGCAACCGTCTTCCACATAGCTATCCATGGTGTTTCACCCTGTGAGCAGTGCTGCGTCCCGTCCCCCCCCTACTATTTCAAAATAATGATGGGATCAGGGGATCATCCTCTGCTGCTCCACTCCCATTTCGTTCTGCGGAAACATTACTACGAATAACACTGTCGCACTCAGTGTGAATAACACTGTCGCACTCAGTGTGAATAACACTGTCGCACTCAGTGTGAATAACACTGTCGCACTCAGTGTGAATAACACTGTCGCACTCAGTGTGCGAGGATGTATTGCGTGACGAAAAGCGCATCCAATGTGCACTGCAAACACCTCAAATGACAATCATCAGGACAGGTACATAATTAGGTCATTTATTTTTTACCTTAGACAGAGGGGCCGAGGCGGTGGTCCTTACCTTAGACAGAGGGGCCGAGGCGGTCGTCCTTACCTTAGACAGAGGGGCTGAGGCGGTGGTCCTTACCTTAGACAGAGGGGCCCAGGCGGTGGTCCTTACCTTAGACAGAGGGGCCGAGGCGGTGGTCCTTACCTTAGACAGAGGGGCCCAGGCGGTGGTCCTTACCTTAGACAGAGGGGCCCAGGCGGTCGTCCTTACCTTAGACAGAGGGGCCCAGGCGGTGGTCCTTACCTTAGACAGAGGGGCCGAGGCGGTGGTCCTTACCTTAGACAGAGGGGCCCAGGCGGTGGTCCTTACCTTAGACAGAGGGGCCCAGGCGGTCGTCCTTACCTTAGACAGAGGGGCCCAGGCGGTGGTCCTTACCTTAGACAGAGGGGCCGAGGCGGTCGTCCTGCCTGAAGACTTCCCAGCGGCCGACGACGTAGCCGAGACCTCCGAGGTCTTTCCTCGCTCTCCGCCCGGAGCTTTACTCGCCGCTGGCCGCGATGTCTTCTTCATACTGGTGGGAGCTCTGTGGTCGATGCATTTACAACTGGATCTGCACACAGGGAGGGAGGGAGGGAGGGTGAGCAAAGGTAGTTAAGTGTCAGTGCACCGACTGATACCTCCAGTTTTCCATGGAAGAGAAATTCTTTCCACAAGTGTCCATTTCCATAACATTATAATAAAACAGTCAAGAGTGAAAGGAGGAAGAGAAAAAAAAAAAACCTGTAACCGTCGTTTAACGGGGGTCACGTGTTTCACCCTGGACTGACGAGAACCTGACTCGTTGCCATGACAGCAGGGAAAGTGATTTGTGACTGAAGGAGAGAAAGACTATAAGCGCTTTAGCACGAACTTGTCTTGCATGTCTTGGCATTGTTATTTTCTTTTTGCACTTAGGCCCTGAAGAGGGGGAAAAAATGTTAGCTGGAGTGGTTTATTGCTCAACGACTAACTGAGGCATCTTGTGTTGTTGTGTTCTTGGTAGAAGCCATTTTTGTTTTAGTATGGTAGTAATTGTAATTGTCTGTCACCAGTACACTTGAATCGGACCCCAATGTCAGACAGAATTAGACACTCAAGAAGCCTTTGTCAATTCACAGACTGAAAAACGTTTCAACTCGTCGTCTCATCCACAGAAACGTATCAATGGTTAAATATTGGGGGATGGCCCTCTGTTAGCCTCTTGAACATCAGAAAGGCATGTCAGTCAGTCTGGTGGAAAGTAACAAAGTACATTTACTCATGTACTGTACTTCAAGTAGAATTTTCAGGTACTTTTACTTTACAGAGTCGACGTATTTCCAATTTCCAATACTTAAGACTTCTACTCCACTACAGTGTTGTTTTCGTCGACTAATACTATGACGAAAAATGTTCGTTGACTACTAAAACTATGACCAAATATACTGACAATTTCGACAACAAATAAAAATTGGACTAAAATGTTAGGAAGGGACTAGTGGACAAGAGATCCAGTATAAGTCATTTTACACTTGGTTGCGTGCTGAAAATAGCCGGTCTACAAGCTCACAACGTGTCGCACTGCGACTCGTTGTAAGCTTGTAGATCGGCATCAAGGCCCGCCAAAATACATTTTAGTCGACTAAATCAACTGTAGATTTAGTCGACGAAAATCTTATATTTAGTCGACTGAAACTAGACTAACACCAACACATTCCAGGTGACTAAAATATGACAAACTAAATGAAGTTGTATTTCAAAGACTATGACTAAACTAAAATAGAAATTTCCTGCCAAAAACAACACTGCTTCACTACATCTCGATCCAAATATTGTACTTTATTACAGAACATTGTAGATCTGCTATTTTCAAATATTTATTATACATTTGAAAACTTTAAATGGGACATTCTGCACATTCTGGTACTTTTACTTTTGGTACTTTAAGTACATTTTGAAGCCAATACTTGTTGTACTTTTAGTACTTAAAAGTAAATGTTGAATTCCGGACTTTTACTGGTAACAGTTATTTCTATATTGCAGTATTGATACTTTTACTTTAGCTGGAGAAGAACACAACGGTAAAAAGTGTCTAACCGGAAGTTCAGGAAGTACAGGGCCACCGGAAGTTCCAGCTCGTACTTCCAGTTTGACACTTGTTTCGGAAGTAGTTCTACTAACTACTCTGGGTTTTATGTTCTTGTTCTACTCCATGGTTTATCTTCCTGTGAGATGCCGTAGATAAAAACGTTTACTGGTCTGTGGGAGGCCAGAGCACCCCGTTTACTGGTCTGTGGGAGGTCAAATAACACGGCCACGAGCTTGTAGGTCTGCTATTTTTGAAAAATCGAAGAATGACCGACATATAAACATAGCTTTTTCAGAAAACTGTCAGGATGTAGAAGACATTTCTAGAATCTGATCTCAGGTCAGAATGGGTTAGAGTGAAGAACGTGCCTCGTTCTTTACCGTTCTAACCGTTCTAAGATTTACACACCGATGATGATGATGACCATCCATAACGCTCTCGTAAAAGTTCACGTTATATAGGTCAGTGGTTCCCAAAGTGGGGTCCGGGGACCCCTAGGGATCCTTGAGGGAGTTCCAGGGGGGTCCCCAGCTAAATGATAGTTTGTAGCCAAATGGACCCTTATGGGTCTGTAACTTTATATTGTTTACAATATAAATTGGGGTCTCAGAGATATAGAAATACCATTAAATGGGGGTCCGTAGCATGTCGCATATCAAACTGGGGGGTCCTTGAAATGGAAAATAGTTGAAAATCACTCTTATCCCATTCTGGGCGGGAACCCCTTTTGGTGTTAGCATTATGTTATGCTACAAGCTACAAACAACATTATGTTATGCTACAAGCTCATAGCGCGCTACGAGCTTGTAGGTCTGCTATTTTTGAAAAATCAAAGAAGGACTGACATAGAAAAATTGCTTTTTCAGAAAACTGTCAGGATGTAGAAGACATTTTTAGAATCTGATCTCAGGTCAGAATGGGTTAAGGCATATATTTTCAAATGGGCGGTCTGCACTGCAGGCTAATGAGTCATTTTGGGGGTCCTTGACATGAAAATGTTTGGGACCCCGTCCCACTGCTACAGTATACAGTACGTCACACAGCAGCTCATAGTGGAATATCACTGCACATGTTGAACCTCCAACTCTAGCTGCCTTGGGAAAATATTTTCTCTAGCATCTTTTCCTCGGGCGCACGAGGAGGAAACGGCACCTAATGCGTTTCAGATGGCACGGTTCTGCTGTGCTCTGCAGCAACACCCCAGCCCGGCCCGGGGGCTTCCATCCATGGTGGTGCTGTTTATTTAGACGCCCCACTGAAATATGCCTACGGTGCTAGTCTTTTCAATGGAGTAATATTAGCCCAAATGAAGCGTGTTAAATATATATAGCATTATCTAAATTAGCTCTTAAGTGTTCAATAATAAACCCACAGAACAGTGGGTGAAACGTGGGTGTCGCCGCTCTGAGATTGGGAGGTCAGGGTGTCATGTCCAGGGGGGGGGGGGGGTACTACTGTCTTGTACATCAGTGGTTCCCAAACTTTTTCACGTCAAGGACCCACAAATTGACACTAATGAGCCCACGGACCCCCATTTGAAGAGATAATGCCAGGGACCCCCATGAGAGAAGGTTTTTACAGCTCTAGCAGTGATTCTCAACCCGTTTCATTTCAAGGACCACCCAGTTTGACATGCATTAGTCTACGGGCCCCCATTTAAGATCGCATTTCTATCTCTGGGACCCCCAATTTATAATTGTAAAATCAATGTTAAAAATGTAACTCTGAGAGTGTACAAATGGAACCAAATGGACCCGTTAGGGTCCATTTGCGGTCCTACAGTATAAAGCGGAAGTGGAGCCTCCTCGCCACTTCCGTTTCGTCTTTACAGTCGCTCACATTTATCCTAATATAAATACAAAACGTCTAAGCACATATAGCTTGTTGCTTAGCAGAAAAGGAAAATAAATAAATAAATAAGCCCTAAAGATATTTTAAAATATACTTGTGAACGGAAATGGCAGCTTCCGTTACTCAGCTCATGGGGGCTGTAGTCCCAGACCCTATATAGCATTCTGTTACTCAGCTCATGGGGGCTGTAGTCCCAGACTCTATATAGCATTCTGTTACTCAGCTCATGGGGGCTGTAGTCCCAGACTCTATATAGCATTCTGTTACTCAGCTCATGGGGGCTGTAGTCCCAGACTCTATATAGCATTCTGTTACTCAGCTCATGGGGGCTGTAGTCCCAGACTCTATATAGCATTCTGTTACTCAGCTCATGGGGGCTGTAGTCCCAGACTCTATATAGCATTCTGTTACTCAGCTCATGGGGGCTGTAGTCCCAGACTTTATACAGCATTCTGTTACTCAGCTCATGGGGGCTGTAGTCCCAGACTCTATATAGCATTCTGTTACTCAGCTCATGGGGGCTGTAGTCCCAGACTCTATATAGCATTCGGAGATTGTGGAATAGTTGTCTGGCTACGAGAGACTAGGGTCCATTTGGTTCGTGTGGCATGTCAGCTCTCTCCATCTCTCTCTCCCCATTCCCTGTCAGTCCACTGTCCTATCAACAAAGGCATAAAAGCCCAAAGATAAATCTTTAAAAAAAAAAAAACCTGTCAAACCAATAGACTTTAGGGCGGTCCTCCATATTGGGACGTTATCAGGATAGGTTTTCAAAGCAGTGGGTGTAGGTTTGTTAGTGTTCCCGCCATTGTTCTTCTAGCCCCTGTATTGAAGTTCAAAGTGTCTCTATCGTTACATCTTGTGTTGTTCCATTGCATATTAAACTAGAACTGCACTCTGTCGAGTGCCTACTTGCGCGTCATAAATGGCGTACTAATGCGCAAGCAGAGTGCGCAAGTACTGTCGACCGCTACGAACTCTCAAATCTCAGCCTCTCTGTAAAACAATGAAATTAAATACTAAAGTCTGGTTATAACTGGCTGTCAATGGTGACGTAATTATGATATGTTTCAATATTGGTTGGGTAACAGGTAACGTATGTATGACAAAGTTGTAAGTAGTACTATACTGTGGTCGGGTGGCTTTTTTATACGTATGCTCGGAGGTATATATACTGATGTTGATGGCGACGTAATTAAGATAGGTTTCAGATTACATACATGTATACATACAGACATTACCTTTAATTCACCAGACACTGAAACATATCCTAATTACGTCCCCATCGACAGCCAGTTATAACCCGACATTGAAACATATCTTAATTACGTCACCATCAACATCAGTATATATATACCTCAGAGCATGCACATTCGTACCAGCACGACCACAATAATGATATAATATAGTAATTAGAAAGGCCAAAAACTAAGTGAAAGACTTGTCAATGTCAATTTACCTCAATATAGACTCCTAGGCTATATGTACTTCGCTCACTCCATGTCACTCCAGCCCATATGTGTTTGAGCTTGCATGCACTCACTCCTCAAACATATGTTTAAATTGTGTGGGGCGTGTTGCCAGGTGCTGACATCAACACATGGCCTCAGCCCAGCTTTCAGAACAGCTGAATGTAGGACAAAGCAGATCTCTCCAAACACAGGACAGAGCTAGCTAGGGGGCTAGCCTTTTCCCTGGCTCGAAATAGGCATGGGAGACAGTCTAGGGACCATCAATCTGAACAAGATAGAGGCCAGCTTTACACAGTCTGTATTCCTCTCCTCAAAAACGGTTTATCTATATATATCTATCGATCGATCGTGTAATTTAGAAATCTAGCAAACATTCAGCGAAGATAACAGACGGACAAGCTCCCAACAACAACGCAACGTGATGCATTGTGAGCTTGTTGTGATCTGCTGTTTGGTGAAGAGATTTGGTGTGGAAGGAAAGGAGGAGTGGCCCCGCCGCCCATACTACAGGCCCCTGGGGGACTCCGGCGGTCAATGGAGTTTAAACTGTGTGAAGGGCTTAAGTGGTTAAAGCCTTAAAAAGGGCAACGTTGCAGAGTTTTAACATGAACAAACAGGCCCACCAGTTCCCAATGTGTTCCGTCTGTGTGTCGACAGCTTGCTCTCAAAAAAGGGGGGCTGGACGGACAGTGTTGCAGTGCTGATGTTATCTTTGGTGGGACGCTATTTTAAGTGACGCCACGCGCACGTCGCTTAACACACCTACACTACAGGTCACACAACGGGCCATTGATATGCATTTAGGCTCATTCCTCAGTATGTTAATGCACGCCCGGTGGGACACTCTACACTCAGCAGCAACCTTTGTTGAGGTTGCGAAATTAAGGGTTGTTTGTAAGCGATGCATGTGTCACCGTGTGAGTGCTCCTGAAACATTTCTTTGAGGAGGGGGAGGGGGGGGGGGTTACCGTGTGTACCGTGTGCAATGACCAATGCAACAGCTAGCCCCTCCTACTAGCTTTCCGGGTCATCACCCCATAGCGATGATTTGATCGGCTGAGCATATCAAGTCCATATTGAAGATAAAAAGTGAGGGCAGAAGACGCCAAGAAGAAGTGATTGGCCGGAATGACATTTGTGTGATTATTTGATTGGCTGAGGTCGGAATGTGATGTATGATGATAAGAGCGCCCCTCACTTCACACAAGTGAGATTCTCCCCCCGCCCCATTCTGGATTCCCATAGACGTGTTTATTATCAAGACAAACTAAACTTTGTGTAACCTCCTCAACCCAACCATGGGGGTACTGTACTGGTGTCCAGGCTCTGGACAGCCAACCAACGACCACTTCAAATCAAATGGAGCTGCACAGTGTGTGATTTCAATGTTAATGAATGCGGTGGATGTGATCCAATGCTGCCTGACCGCAACGGGTCAACGGGAACAAGTGTGCAGAGAGTGTTCCTCCACTGTCATCGTGAAGAAAAGGCATTATGTTAGTGTGCAAGCCAAGGGAGAGACGCTGAGATGGGCGAAGAAATAGCCTATAGTTATAAGGCCTGGGAGGAGACCAGGTGGGGGTTGGGTTAAGGGTCTCCTATACTCATAAATGCCCCTTCCTGTGGCTCATTCAGTACTCTTTAACTGCAGGGAGGCACTTCCTTGACATAACATCAGCTTCCCCTGGCATTCCAAATGTCTAAAAAAAAAAAAACAAGACGAAATGTGTGCGCAGGGACACGAAAAGGGGAACCAGTTCTGGAACAGTGTCTTCTACACATTAAGTTGTATTTGCTAAAAAAGAGAAAATCCTGTTAGTGCCAAAACGCGGAGCCTGCACCAGGAGCAACGCTACTACTCGACAACAACACATCTTCTATACTGTCTGTCACCACTCACAAACCGGCCGCTGCGTTAAAAGCTAAAAGCCACAAAACGACATTAGAACTATCGATGGCTATCCCCCAGCCATAGTGCTGTATCAGTCGCCTGATCTGATCTAAACTTGATGCATTTAGGCTCACACATATTATTTTTGAGCCGTTGACATTATTAAACACAGGATGTGCTCATTTCATCATTTCAGATGTGAAGGGGGGGGGGGGGGGGGTCACAGTGGGCTGCAGCCCTGAACCAATCAAAACAAAAACAGATGGGCTGCAAAATGTTGGTAATCGTCAGCCATGAGTAGACTCCTTTTTCACAAGTTAAGTTATTTGAGGAATGTTCCACATTCTGATAGGAAAAGAGGGCTTGTTGTCGGTTCAACTCTCACTTCAGTCAGACTCAGTGGGGTTTAATTAAGTAAACGTGCTTTTTAACGGTATGCTTTGCTTAATTCGTCCACAACAAAATACATTCATATGTGCTAAATATGATACTGTTGTTAATTAAATGAATACACCGAACACACAGGTAATATACTAGTATATACAGTACATAGTTCGTATTTGTCTTATATTCGAAAATGTTAAAACTATCCTTTCTTTCCTCCCATTTGTTTCCTTCTCACAAGATTTAGACACAAGTTTCCAAGAAGCGGTGGAGATTTATCACCCTGGAATATTTTTCCAAAAGCTGTCCCAAAGATGAGACAGACACAAGAAGGAGTATTGCATAAGTCACATTCCCCAGACATAAAGTTGAAGAACGGCCATTCAAAGTTTGCTGTTTTTACAGCTATTCCAGGAAAGGTTTGGGTAAAAAAAAAATCTTAATGTGTCCCTGACACAGAATGGATCGAGAGAGAGAGAGAGAGAGAGAGGGAGAGAGGAAGAGGAATAATTAAAAGCATATCTATTTGTGCCAAAGTGTCATCAACTTAATTCAGTAATTAATAATGAAGAACGCTATTATTTGCAACTTTAGTACAATGTTGATTTTCCTGTTGAGGGACTGCAGGCTGGCTTTTGGCAACAACACCTACTTCATTTACATTAACCGCATCACTGCTAATGTTAGTGGTTTTCAATGACTTGCAACATAACCAAACAAACTCACAGTCAAAAAACAATGACTATATTTAGGAATGGACATTATTGGCCATCTGAGCAAATAGTTCATTAATTTAACCTTAGCTAAATGGTTAGCAGCACTTTATAACCGTCAATTATACTCAACAGCCGCTTGCAGTAATTTCACTTCCATGTTGGCTAGTGTACAGTCAAAATAAAAGCATATAAATTAGAGACGCTCCGATCAGATCTTTTTGGGACCGATCTCGATCAACGATTGTTTTTCGCATGATCGGCCGGTACCGATCTTGTGCGTAAGGGGAAACTTTGAATATTTCCAAATTATAATGTCTCTGCTGTCATACCTCATAACTCATAACTCCAAAATATCAATTTTTCAGGAAATAAAAAATATACGTTTTAAGGAAATTAATAAAACTTTGTATTTTTTAAACAAAGTTGGTGTTGCGACTTTAGATATTGTCAATTACTTGCATGAGAAGGAGAGAGGTGGTGGAGTTAGCTGTTTTAGCAGTGAGGGTCCAATGGAGTTAAGAGGTGTTGTCCAAGAAATTGAGTTATGAGTTTCACCCGGACAGCAACAATAAAAGTAAGTAAAAAGAACCCATGTTCAAAACGGTTCCTGTGTGTGTGTGTGTGTGGGGGGGGGGGGGTTGAGGTTTAAACCTAGAATCAAAAAAGACACTCGTGGGAATATTTTTCCTATGGAAGAGGAAAAGGCATACATTTATCTTTTATGGAGCTTACATATTTATGCCAAAACAAACTAGCTTTTATTTCACATTATTATTTCCAACACAATCACATGAATGAATGCAAGGGGGCTCACTCAGCCCCTCATACTGCATTAAACCACAATGGAACACATTTGCAGGATAGGAAGAATTAAAAACAAAAGCCAATGCTGAGGCTAGCAGGACATTGTTGTGGGGCACAAACAAATCCAACCACAAATCTATGTTTGGATTGGAATGTGATGGGGTTTTTTTGTTGTAATATTAGTTTGTAGAAATGCTTAAAACAAAGGCACAATACTTCGTAAATCACAAAGCTACACGTCATTCTCTGAAACAAGGACAAGGTTCAAATATTATCCTATTATTAAATTAACAAATCTGAGCAAAAGATGAAAGACAACAAACCACCATGGCACTGCAGGTTGCCCCATTTTCTACAGCATCATATTCATAGATTTCAGATGAATTGAAGGAGGAACCTGAATGTAAAGTAGTTTAGTACTTTTTCTGGTTTTATCCAGCTCGTAAGCAGCTTTTGTATTGACCTGTGCGTTCTTTTGAACTGTACCCATTCTACAAACTGAACACAATTTTCAATCAATCAGAGTTATAAATAAAGATCATATTCCATAGTTTGACCTCAAATTTAAAAAAAAACATGACTTTTATTGTGAAAAGCGCTCGTGCGACCCCCCACTCCTGCTGCTTGTCTTGACAGAGTTGTGCTAAAGTGTGTTATAAGACAATAAGTCTTTAAAACAAAGCACACGTACAGTTACAACGCGAATCTAACCCGTCAATAGGCTGTGTGTTGTTCCCTTCATTCAACATGTCTCTGTTGAAGTCAGAGCTATTAAAACTAGCAGGCAAATACAACTATAATGATCTGCTAATAATGCTAACGTTAGCTGACAATGCTAGTTCTTTTCTTTTTTTTTAGCCCTATAGCCCAGTAAAAAAAAAGAACTATAGACATAACGCTCAATCAATCAGAGACAATAAGACGAGATGATTGATGATGAGCAGCAAAACAAGACGAAAATAAACATACCTTTTTAATAGTTGATTCTATTTCTCCAAGTTTGGCGAGAAGAGGGAGAGATGCAGCGAAACAGATTCATGATCATCTCTCAGTGTGTTGTTGGTGAAACGAAACGGGCTGCTCGCTCGCTTAGTTTTTAATCCCACCACAACTTCATCGGCAGCGGCTGCAGTCAGCCAGTCCAGGCTTCGGCGTCCCAGACTAGTCCCAACGGTTGTTGAAGTGTATAAACGCCCGTACCGTGCCGCCCGTACGTCGGTCTCTTGGCAGCAGCATAGCACACACACACAGAGAGAGAGAGAGAGAGAGAGAGAGGCTGGCTGATTCTCTCTAGCTGCCTCTTCAGGCTGGTTGCATCATGACCTCATCCTGGCTGCGAGTATAACAGCTAAGCATCATCACCACCCGTCAGTGGTTCCAAAACTTTTTCATGTCAAGGAACCCCAAATTGACACAAATTAACCCGCGGACCCCCCCACCCACCTGTTTAATTTCAAGGACCCCCCACTTTGACATGCATTAGTCCACAGAGTACAGTTTAATGGAATTTCTATCTCTGGGTCTGGGACCCCCTGGTCCCCGGACCCCACTTTGGGAACCACTGCCCGCAGCCCTATATCATCATGAGCATCATTCAGGACAGGGTCCATGTCTTTTTCGGCCATTTGAATTCTAATTTCATATTTGATAAAACAGTAGGCCTATAGGCCTGTAGTGAGAAATGGCTATTTAAAATATAGAAATACTGTTAGTTTTCTGGATAATGGAGAATTTACGTCATATGTGTCTGATTGCTGTCGGTATGTCGGTGAGAACCCTTGGCCAATCAGAGACCACCATTCTTCGTGACGTAAGGTATGTTTCAAGGTTGGTATAAGGTCAATAATTGATTAGAGCGCCCCTCACTTCACACGGGTGTGATTTGTGAGTGGTGCAACCACTCCTATAGACAGCTATGTGTGTCTCTGGCTGTGTCTGATGCCGTCGTAATGGCAGATTTTATACTTGCTGAAAATAGCCAATCTACAAGCTCACAACGCGTCGCAGCGCGACGCGTTGTGAGCTAGTCATCATGCAACCAAGTGTAAAATGACTTATGCTGGATCTCTTGTCCACTAGTCCCTCCCTAACATTTTAGTCTAGTTTTTATCTGTTGACGAAATTGTCAATACATTTAGTCTTAGTTTTAGTCATCATGGCTTAGTTTTCATTTAGTTTTAGTCAGTGAAAAAAGGTAGTCGACGAACATTTTTCGTCTTTGTTTTAGTCGACAAAAACACTGTAACCTAGGACAAAAATGGGAACCAATTATCTTTTATAAAAGACCAACAAGCTTGAACCTTTGGGCAACTCCAAAGAACCTGCTTCAACGTATTTTCAATTATTTAATAGCTTTTATTTTGGTTTGTAAACTGCAATAGAACACAGAGAGGACAGAGGAATTAAGCAGCACAAGATTCATATGTAATCAACATTTTTTTATTTACATGAATCATACATCATTTGGTAGTGCTATTCTTGTATTAAGGAATCACAGGGAGTTGTTGCTTAAATTGACATGAATCACAAGCGTTTTGGGTTATGGGAGTGTGCTATAAAGTGTCGCAGTCCCGCCCCCTTTCATGACGACGCCAGGCCCAGGAAATAATTCCCAATGCATTTTTCCCATAGACAGTTCAAAACGTATTTATTTATAAGCGTCGTACAAACCCAACTTGAGTTGTGACAAATCATGACAACACAATATTTTGGACCAAACAAATAATTATAAAGAAGAAAAACAACAAAAAGTGTTGTAACCTGCCGTTTTCTTCTTCTTTCTAATTATTTGTTCGGCCCAATTTTTTGTTGGTACAGTTGGCTTTGTATACGAGGCTTAAAAATAAATACTTTTTTAAAAGTCTATGAGGAAAATGAACGGGGAATCATTTCCTGGGCCCTGGTAGGGGCGGGACTGTGAAACTCTATAAAGTGGCTGAATATTTGTAATTAACAGTTAATGTTTTGTGTTTGTTGGTTTCAAAGGTTAATGTTTTGCTTTTCCTCAAATCTCTTCACTGAGCTTTGAGCATTTTCATATCAATAATAGAGGCAACGACAGCAGGCAACAAGCAGTGTAGTAGGCCTATATGAACATACAGTAAAGAACAACATCCCCTGATCCCTCCCAGGACACTTTGCAATGCTTTGCAAATCTGTGCCAAAACAGTGCTACAACATTCTGGAACATTAAATAATAAGCAACCTATAGTGTGTCCAGATGCTTTCATTTATGTGACGGCGGACTGGTTTTTGCCCTATCATGGTAAAACCCTAACTAACCCCCCCCCCAAAGGAATGGAGTAAGCAGTACACAATATTTTGTTGTCCATATAAACCCAAGGACAACAATAACTGAAATAAAAAGTGACACAGGGAAGACGAGTACAAAGCAACACACAGCACAGAATACGTTCCATGATGTGTCTAAGGAAGGATTAGATTAGGTCTGGATAGCCTCTCTGGGGCATCGTGGTTGATAATTCCTGGAATTATTTGATCCTTGCTTGTGAAATACCCCCTCCCAAAATGCACGCACACACTCACACTCACACTCACACTCACCCTCACCCTCACCCTCTCTCCCTCTCTCCCTCTCTCCCTCTCTCCCTCTCTTTGGTTGCACACCACCAGATGGGCCGGCTGTGAGCTTAGTAGGGCAATGTACAAATTGTATAACAGAGAAAGAAAAATAAAAGGTACATTTTCAGGTCAACATGCCTGCATGTTGTGCGTCTCCGTCTCATACATTACGTTTTGTACAAAATTAAGAGAGTGTTGTAAACATAATGAAAATGTTCCTATTGGTTATCAGCAGGGAAACATTGGCACATTTAAACTCAAAGGTTTCTGGGTAAATAAATGAACATAAATGAACATATAGACAGATAAATATCTACCCTTCCATTCACTCGCCATCCATTCAGCCATGAATGAAAAGCAAAACACGCTCTATAACAGCATGGAACGGGGGAAATACTAAAATAAATTGTTCTAA
The DNA here is from genome assembly GCF_963924005.1 of Protomyctophum bolini. Taxonomy (NCBI): domain Eukaryota; kingdom Metazoa; phylum Chordata; class Actinopteri; order Myctophiformes; family Myctophidae; genus Protomyctophum; species Protomyctophum bolini. The sequence continues at coordinate 41,540,304 of NC_137867.1, read as the reverse complement.
ATAAAACAAGTTGTAAATTACATAGAAACAAAACAAGGAATGATGTGTATTGACTATGTTTTTTCGTTTGCGAGACAGCAGATAAGTAAACAACAATACACCAAATGCACATCAACACTATAGTTGTGTGGTGTAGCCGTTTTCCAGTTAACAATGTGTGGCTGGCGCCACCTTGTGGCTGAACTGAGAAGCATCTTCGGTAAATCCAAACATTATATGGCTGCTCTCAGTAGCCTGTTCATTCAGCAGCAGGGATATACCGGTTCTGAGCTGGAAGGAAGCTCAGCCTTTTTACTTAACAATTCCAGGTTCGTGCTATACTTCAGTAGAGAAGAGAAGGCTCTGACGTTTGCTGTCGGGTGTTGGAATGCTCTCAAGTTGAAGGAAATACAGTAGGACTTGTACCTGCAGAGATAAAAAGGAAAAGCACAGAGGATACATACATCATTTTAAATTACCTGCGTATCCAGACAACTATTCTACGAATGCTATATAGAGTCATTTGTCATTTCCGTTCACAAAAATATATATATTTGAAAATTTCCATTTCCGCTAAGCAGCAAGCTATATTATACTCAGATAATTTGTATTTATATTAGAATACATTTGCGTGGCTGTAAAGACGAAACGGAAGTGGGGAGGAGGCTTCACATCCGCTTGATGTTTTACTCATGATCAGAGCTTCCGTTGCTCCAGACTGTAGTTTAATTTACTCATGATCAGAGCATCCGTTGCCCCAGACTGTAGTTTAATTTACTCATGATCAGAGCATCCGTTGCTCCAGACTGTAGTTTAATTTACTCATGATCAGAGCTTCCGTTGCTCCAGACTGTAGTTTAATTTACTCATGATCAGAGCATCCGTTGCCCCAGACTGTAGTTTAATTTACTCATGATCAGAGCTTCCGGACTGTAGTTTAATTTACTCATGATCAGAGCTTCCGTTGCTCCAGACTGTAGTTTAATTTACTCATGATCAGAGCTTCCGTTGCCCCAGACTGTAGTTTAATTTACTCATGATCAGAGCTTCCGTTGCTCCAGACTGTAGTTTAATTTACTCATGATCAGAGCATCCGTTGCTCCAGACTGTAGTTTAATTTACTCATGATCAGAGCTTCCGTTGCTCCAGACTGTAGTTTAATTTACTCATGATCAGAGCTTCCGTTGCTCCAGACTGTAGTTTAATTTACTCATGATCAGAGCATCCGTTGCTCCAGACTGTAGTTTAATTTACTCATGATCAGAGCTTCCGTTGCCCCAGACTGTAGTTTAATTTACTCATGATCAGAGCTTCCGTTGCTCCAGACTGTAGTTTAATTTACTCATGATCAGAGCATCCGTTGCCCCAGACTGTAGTTTAATTTACTCATGATCAGAGCTTCCGTTGCTCCAGACTGTAGTTTAATTTACTCATGATCAGAGCTTCCGTTGCCCCAGACTGTAGTTTAATTTACTCATGATCAGAGCTTCCGTTGCTCCAGACTGTAGTTTAATTTACTCATGATCAGAGCTTCCGTTGCTCCAGACTGTAGTTTAATTTACTCATGATCAGAGCTTCCGTTGCTCCAGACTGTAGTTTAATTTACTCATGATCAGAGCTTCCGTTGCCCCAGACTGTAGTTTAATTTATTCATGATCAGAGCATCCGTTGCCCCAGACTGTAGTTTAATTTACTCATGATCAGAGCATCCGTTGCCCCAGACTGTAGTTTAATTTACTCATGATCAGAGCTTCCGTTGCCCCAGACTGTAGTTTAATTTACTCATGATCAGAGCATCCGTTGCTCCAGACTGTAGTTTAATTTACTCATGATCAGAGCATCCGTTGCTCCAGACTGTAGTTTAATTTACTTATGATCAGAGCATCCGTTGCTCCAGACTGTAGTTTAATTTACTCATGATCAGAGCTTCCGTTGCTCCAGACTGTAGTTTAATTTATTCATGATCAGAGCATCCGTTGCTCCAGACTGTAGTTTAATTTACTCATGATCAGAGCATCCGTTGCCCCAGACTGTAGTTTAATTTACTCATGATCAGAGCTTCCGTTGCTCCAGACTGTAGTTTAATTTACTCATGATCAGAGCTTCCGTTGCTCCAGACTGTAGTTTAATTTACTCATGATCAGAGCTTCCGTTGCTCCAGACTGTAGTTTAATTTACTCATGATCAGAGCTTCCGTTGCTCCAGACTGTAGTTTAATTTACTCATGATCAGAGCTTCCGTTGCTCCAGACTGTAGTTTAATTTACTCATGATCAGAGCTTCCGTTGCTCCAGACTGTAGTTTAATTTACTCATGATCAGAGCTTCAGAGCTCCAGACTGTATGACGGAAGGCGGAAGCATTTGTCTGGCAACAGGAGACCAACACCAGTGTCATGTTTGTTTGTTTTTTCGGTTTAATTCAGTTTTTATGTCATGTTTGTTTGTTTTTTCGGTTTAATTCAGTTTTTATTGAAACTATGTGTCAGGAGATACATTATACAATCAAGCAAAAATGAAGAGATTCATAATACAAACACGGTAAAGAACAAATACATATTTATCATAAAATGTAAATAGTTGATGACAGGGATGTGCACACATAGACATCAAAGGGGGCTTCAGCCCCTGCCCTTTTATACCCGTCTGTAAAACAACTACCCTTTCCAGACCACAAATGCAGCATTTACTACATGGTGAAAGAAATGCTAATGCCACTCCTTTCCTTGCCATACCGGAAGGCAGCATTCAGGAGAATTGCTTTTCCCCCCCCCCGAAGTCTCCTGAACTTGAACACAGCATTTTGCGTTGAACAAATTTGTTTAGAAATCCATGTCGTATACAACGCATCTCCACTAACTAAAGAGTGCTGGGTTGCGCCACGAGAACAGCTGAACTACAAGCTCTCAACGCGTCACGCTGCGACGCGTTGCGAGCTTGTAGATCTGCTATTTTTGGTTCAAAAGTGCCCTCTTAGCGGGATTTCAGCCCCCTGCCTCTCCAACGCTCTCTGCACGTGCCTGGTTGACGAACCTTACCTGAGACATAACTTCCAAGGACCAGCTGTCGTTCATAGAGATGGGCTGTGTGGAACCGCTTAAGATCTTGCTATCTTTCTCCGAGGGACGGAGCAGCGTGGGACCAAAGACTGTGGCCAGGTTGTGGAATGACATCTTGTTCACGATCTCATTGTCAGCAATCCTATATGAAGCACAAAGCAGTGTTGATTTCGTCGACTAAAAACTAAGAGGAAAAATGTTCGTCGACTATATTTATTTCACTGACAAAAACTAAATTGAAACTAAAACTAAGACTAAATATAGTCAATTTCGTCAACAAATAAAATATAGACTAAAATGTTAGGAAGAGACTAGTGGACAAGAGATCCAGTATAAGTCATTTTACAATTAGTTGCATTCTGACAATAGTCGATCTACAAGCTCACAACGGTTGTGGGCTTGTAGATCAGCTATTTTCAGCAAGTGTAAAATGAGCCATTGCGACAGCATCAAGGCCCGCCAAAATACATTTTAGTCGACTAAATCAACTGTAGATTTAGTCGACTAACATCTTATGATATTTAGTCGCCTGAAACTAGACTAACACTAAGACATTCCCCGGTGACTAAAATGTGACTAAAACTAAATGAAAACTATTCAAGACTCAAGAGACTAAAACTAAAATCAAAATGTGCCGTCAGAAACAACACTGGCACAAAGGAAATTAACATTTTAAACAGTTAAAACTAAAAACAGAAGAGGCTATTGGAGAAGCTGATCTGGAATAAAGACACATGATCTGATGCAGGACAATGCTACTAGGCCTATGACAGGAAGAGACATCTTAGTGGGAAAGTATTGGGGAGAACAGTTCATTTGGTTAGTAGTAGAACTGCACTGGTAGCAATCGTCCCAAGCATCGTCTGGTCGAAGGACCAGATTCTACTCGTAAAGTTGGATTTCTTCCTAATTGACTAATTGCACTCAGACAGTCTTTGCTGCCAACACACCGTGAGAGGCCTACAGCATTTTCTTTGTTGCTTATTTGAACACAAGCTTGTTTCCCCAGTCCCCACCACTGGGTAAAATAGCTGAAATGCGGTAGTTTGCGGCAGTGGCATACATACACCCTACATTAAGGTATGTAGGGTGTTTTTGGGTGAAATTGGGACTGAAAATATACCTTTCCACCGTTGCCTCAGGCCATTTAAATATGAAAGGGAGGTTAACTAGTAGTTTGTTCAAACAATGGGTTCAGGGCCAGGGGTTCAGTGTGTGTGTGCCACAAACACTGGCACAAACACAAACAGAGCCACGAGATAGAAAACCCATTTAAACCAAATTATAAAACAGCAAAAGGAAAACTATCTGACACATTGGAAAGAAGCAACACAAAAGCAGAGTAAACTAGAATGCTATCTGACCCTAAACAGAGAATACACAGTGGCAGAATACCCGAGCACCGTGACCGACCCAAAACAAAGAAAAATCTTAACTAGGTACAGACTCAGTGAGAACAGTCTCGCGATCGAGAAAGGCCGTCATAGGCAGACCTGTATCCTGAGAGAAGACAGACTATGCACCCACTGCACACAAAATGAAGTGGAAACCGAGCTACACTTCCTAACCATTCTGTCCATTGTACCAAGACATTAGAGACACATACTTCCCACAGTACATAGAATTTGATCTATTGAAGATTCTGACCTTCAAATGTACATCCTTTTTGTTTTGATTGTATTGCTGTATTGTTGTATTGTTCTTTCTGCTTTGGCAATGTAAACGTATGTTTTCTCATGCTGGATGGAAACGGGGGCGTCAGGAGGATTTAAACATTGAAACGGGGGCGTCAGGAGGATTTAAACATTAAAACGGGGGCGTCAGGAGTATTTAAACATTGAAACGGGGCGTCAGGAGGATTTAAACATTGAAACGGGGGCGTCAGGAGGATTTAAACATTAAAACGGGGGCGTCAGGAGGATTTAATCATTGAAACGGGGGCGTCAGGAGGATTTAAACATTGAAACGGGGCGTCAGGAGGATTTAAACATTGAAATGGGGGCGTCAGGAGGATTTAAACATTGAAACGGGGGCGTCAGGAGGATTTAAACATTGAAACGGGGGCGTCAGGAGGATTTAAACATTGAAACGGGGGCGTCAGGAGGATTTAATCATTGAAATGGGGGCGTCAGGAGGATTTAAACATTGAAACGGGGGCGTCAGGAGGATTTAATCATTAAAACGGGGGCGTCAGGAGGATTTAAACATTGAAACGGGGGCGTCAGGAGGATTTAAACATTAAAACGGGGGCGTCAGGAGGATTTAATCATTGAAATGGGGGCGTCAGGAGGATTTAAACATTGAAACGGGGGCGTCAGGAGGATTTAAACATTGAAATGGGGGCGTCAGGAGGATTTAAACATTGAAACGGGGGCGTCAGGAGGATTTAAACATTGAAACGGGGGCGTCAGGAGGATTTAATCATTGAAATGGGGGCGTCAGGAGGATTTAAACATTAAAACGGGGGCGTCAGGAGGATTTAATCATTGAAATGGGGGCGCCAGGAGGATTTAAACATTGAAACGGGGGCGTCAGGAGTATATTTAAACATTGAAATGGGGGCGTCAGGAGGATTTAAACATTGAAACGGGGGCGTCAGGAGGATTTCAACATTGAAACGGGGGCGTCAGGAGGATTTCAACATTGAAACGGGGGCGTCAGGAGTATTTAAACATTGAAACGGGGGCGTCAGGAGGATTTAAACATTGAAACGGGGGCGTCAGGAGGATTTAAGGAGATGGAAACGGGGGCGTCAGGAGGATTTAAACAATCTGAATGTCAACTTTTTTGCTGCATATCTTTGCTTCTGGGGGGGGGGTCCCTGGAACTACATATTTTCAGATGGGAGTCCGCGGCCAATTACATATCATTTTTGGGGTCCTTGACATGAAATAGTTTGAGCACCACTGATATTTTCAGAAAACTGAAAAACTAGAAGGCATTTTGTAGAATCTGGTCTCAAGTCTAAATGCATTCAGAATCTCAACAATAGAAACTGTATTGGCACGGAAGAGGCAGAGGGGGAAACGGATAGGTGTAGGAAGGGCGTCAAGGCCAGTGTAGCCTCAGGGCATAAATCATTATCATTTTGAGGGGGCATAAGGCCAAAACGAAGAGGCACAGAGGTCATGACCTTTCACGACCTCCATGAAATTCCTGCCCTGCAGGGACAGGCGCACACACACATTCCAGGGGGTCTTAATTCATATACAGTAGCGATTTGTAGTAGCATGAATCACCGTATCCCAATTTTATTCTTATTGATATAATGATATTCAAAAATAGCCAATCTACAAGCTCACAATGGCGATGCGCTGTGAGCTTGTAGATCTGCTATTTTCAAATTATATATATTTTTTATCTTGAAAAATGTGGACGAATTTGAAATAAATGTGACAAAGAAATCAATTCGGAGGTCCACAATAGCGCTAATGAAGTGCTGTATGTTACCTCTTTAAGTGATCGAGTAGGAAGAGGAAAGTGACCAGGTTAGGCTCTGGGAGAGACAGTAGTAGGTGGAGCATACAGCTCTCCTTGGCCACGCTGTCTGAAAGAGCTGGGAACAAAAGAAGAAGAAGAAGACATTGATAATATGACATTGACTGTAAAAGCACATGCAGACATATTGTATATTGATTGACCTAGACCGGTGCCCGGATGTAGAGCATGGAGTCGGTAACGATGGAGGTTGGGGATCCATGCCCCACCCGGCTATGCAATACCCGTTGTACCCGTCTGTCTGTTTTCCCATGTATGGAGATTTCTGTATCCGATTCCCTGTGTCCCTTTATTGCTATAATATGGAGTTCTGTGAAAGGCATGCCCAAATATGTCTGTCCCTGTCATATCCCCTGTCCAGAGCCTGGGCAGGGGCCCTGTCCAGAGCCTGGGCAGGGGCCCTGTCCAGAGACTGGGCAAAAAAATCCTAAAGCAACTTACCTATGCCTCCGGCAAAGTTGGGGTACAAGTCATCAGTGAACAGAGGCTCCGGCAGCTCGCGGAAATACAGCTTCAGTGTCCCAGCAATGGCATTCACGTCCATGTCTCGCATCATGACAGACACATCCTTATTGTCTGTAGAGAGGAATGATGATTAGTGGTATAATGTGGTTACTCGGGTGGTTTGATGCGTATGTCCCTGACACTGAAACACAACCTCATTACGTCACAATCGTAAACCAATTATACCCTGGCATTGGTACATAATCTTCATCACGTCATGGGACATCTGCGGAAAACATACCTGCACGGTCTGCTTCCCTATGTCCGCTGGCCAGCGTATGACGTCATATCATATGCATTCTAAGGGACATTGGTACATATCTTCATCACGTCATGGGAAATATGCTTCGTAGCATGACGGAAAACATACAGTACCTGCACAGTCAGCTTCGTGCCAGCATCTGACGTCATATCATATGCTGGCCCCGGACATACGCATCGTAGCAACTGACTGATAACATTACTTGCACGGTCTGCTTCAGCAAGTAATAAGATCTGGTTGCAAAAGGGGTGAAGCCACAAGCATACCTAAAGTAAAAGTATCTGAGATGAACTCACTTGAATCAAAAGCAGCCTTCAGGGCCTGTATGTCGGTGGCCACTCCAGACACTCTGTAGATTCCCACCTCCTCCGTTCCTCTCCTCTCTATCTCTTCCACACACTGTTTCACTATGAGGGGCACTTTGGAGCGTTCTCTCCTGTAAGAGACACAAATGAGTACACATGGAAAGGGTTAATGTAGATCAACACAATATGCAACGATGTTTGTTGCATATTGTGAGTCTGGGACGTGTGGAGCGTTGTCCCGGTGTTTTTAGTGAAGGTAATTCCAGCTTCCCCCTGCGTTGGTTCTATCAGACTTGCAAGCAAACTTTTGTTTGTTTTGAATGCGACCGGGAGCCAATGGAGGGAGTGGAGAAGAGGGGGTCGAGACAAGTGAGAATTTTGGCTGATTGAAGACCAAGCGAGCTGCGGCATTTTGGATTAATTGGAGTGTGCAGTCAAGTTTGAATATGACTGATGTGTGGATAAGGAGCTGGGCTGACGTCTGGTTGAGGAAGGGACTAGGAGGTGGAATTTACTCTTTGTGTAGGACAAAATTAGACGATTTGCTCGTCCACATATGAGATTGTCAAATGGGAATTTAATGTTTGTGTAAGACGAAAATCAAGTCTGTGAAAAAAGGGAGTGAGTGTCCACATCCACATGAGATAAACTGACACAATCCACAGGTCCATGAGGAAAAACAAGTAAAGTGACAAATGAAGGACTTTGACCCGTTTAATGCCTAAAAAGGAGGTAGGTGGGAACAGCAGAGGGGAGGGGGGGGGGGGACTTTGATATGTGACTCTGTGAGTGCTGTAGCAGTGGGTGGAGACTGGCGAGTGGGTGGAGTTTAGTCAGAAAGCAGAGCTTTCTCACGACCATCGAATGCCAGCGAGGAAAGTCCCAGACGGTAAAAGCGGGCTTCAAATGTGGACCATCAGAGTGAACCGAAGGAGATGAACTATTTGGAATTCCTTTTAAATAGAGATGTCGTCCGACAGCTTTTCAGCTGCTGCGTCAGAGAAGGAACAGATCTACCAGGCAGCCATGCTGAAGCAGCCTGTGATGAAGTTACACAGAATAGAAGAGGAACCGATCTACCAGGCAGCCATGCTGAAGCAGCCTGTGATGAAGTTACACAGAATAGAAGAGGAACCGATCTACCAGGCAGCCATGCTGAAGCAGCCTGTGATGAAGTTACACAGAAAAGGTACGTGCATGTTTTCATGTCACTGTGCACTTTGATTTCAGCTTCAACAGGAAGCACATGGAAGTACAGAAATGTTGTCTGTACTGATTGGAGAATATTATATTCATGTTCATATACAAATCCCTTATTTTTCATTTTAACATGCTGCTCTCACAATGTTCCTAAACTCCATAATGCTTACTTGGGGGGGGGGAGGGGTCACAGCTGTGTGCATCTGGTTCCAATCCTCACGTAATGCACACTCCCCTGCCTTCTCCAAGGTCAAGCTTATGGGCCAGTCAAGCTCTGGTTTCAACCGGTGCTTGAATGACCCATGTCCCAGTTGCTGCCCAGTTTCTCAGAACTCGTCATGTCAGGACACACCCCCTTTTCAGATTTTGTGTCTTCATATATCCAATGAATGTGCATTCTTCCTCATGTTGTCCCAAGCACGACTCGAGAGAGCATCACTTGTACACATTTTAATCAAACTTGTAATAAATTGAACACCATAGACCAGACTTGTCAGCTTTGACTTTATTCTCATCTTGTGCTTAAAACTCGGCAAACAGTAGTCAGTAGAGAAACGGAATGTGTGTGTGTTTGTGTGTGTTTGTGTAGCGCACATCATCAGTCATGGTGATGGTGAGAGAGAGAGAGAGAGAGAGAGAGAGAGCTGCATTATTTATCCCACAATTTTGCAACCCATTTTTTCCACCCAGTGTCAATAGCTTGCATGTTATTTTAAAACATTTTATTCATGTTTTTTTCCTCTCTCCTCATACTCCATTCCAGATGTCTTTCCTGCCCAACTCAAACATACCTACAGCAGAAATAGACCTCTCAACCAACACCAGAGAATTCACACAGGCTTGAAGCCCTATGCCTGTGACCAGTGTGGGACTAGGTTCAGCCAGAGCGGTGCTATCAAACGTCACCAGATAATTCATACAGGAGAGAAGCCCTACGCCTGTGACCAGTGTGGGACTAGGTTCAGCAGGAACAGTGAGCTAAAAGCTCACCAGAGAATTCATACAGGAGAGAAGCCCTACGCCTGTGACCAGTGTGGGACTAGGTTCAGCACGAGCAAAACTCTAAAACATCACAAGATAATTCATACAGGAGAGAAGCCCTATGCCTGCGACCAGTGTGGGATAAGCTTCAGCCGCAGCAGTCATCTCAAAGATCACCAGAGACTTCATACAGGAGAGAAGCCCTACGCCTGTGACCAGTGTGGGACTAGGTTCAGAACGAGCAAAACTCTAAAATATCACAAGATAATTCATACAGGAGAGAAGCCCTATGCCTGCGACCAGTGTGGGATAAGCTTCAGCCGCAGCAATCATCTCAAAGATCACCAGAGACTTCATACAGGAGAGAAGCCCTACGCCTGTGACCAGTGTGGGACTAGGTTCAGAACGAGCAAAACTCTAAACAATCACGAGAGAATTCATACAGGAGAGAAGCCCTACGCCTGTGACCAGTGTGGGACTAGGTTCAGAACGAGCAAAACTCTAAAAAATCACGAGATAATTCATACAGGAGAGAAGCCCTATGCCTGCGACCAGTGTGGGATAAGCTTCAGCCGCAGCAGTCATCTCAAAGATCACCAGAGAATTCATACAGGAGAGAAGCCCTACGCCTGTGACCAGTGTGGGACTAGGTTCAGCACGAGCAAAGCTCTAAAAAAACACGAGAGAATTCATACAGGAGAGAAGCCCTACGCCTGTGACCAGTGTGGGGCTAGGTTCAGCACGAGCAGTGAACTCAAAAGTCACCAGAGAACTCATACAGGAGAGAAGCCGTATTGGTGTGACCAGTGTGGAAAATGGTTCAGCACGAGCAGTAATCTAAAAGTTCACCAGATAGTTCATACAGGAGAGAAGCCCTACGCCTGCGACCAGTGTGGGACTAGGTTCAGCAGGAGCAGTACTCTCAAAGATCACCAGAGAATTCATACAGGAGAGAAGCCCTACGCCTGTGACCAGTGTGGGACTAGGTTCAGCACGAGCAGTCATCTCAAAGTTCACCAGAGAATTCATACAGGAGAGAAGCCGTATGGCTGTGACCAGTGTGGGAAACGGTTCAGCCAGGGCAGTGCTCTCAAACGTCACCAGATAACTCATACAGGACTCTCTAATGATGTCATGTAGTCAGGGAGTAGGTAACACTAGTGTAGCTGATCTACAAGCTCCCTCACAACACGTTGTGAACTTGCAGATCAGCTATTTGTGCTGGTTAAAACACAATTCTGAGTATGACCTATGTATTTAATGGACATTACAGTATATCATTTTTTAATTCATAAACTGTAGGTGTCCCTGTGATATCTTTTCTATTTTACATAATAAAAGTATTAACAAGAGCTTGTCGTTACTAAATAATGATAACAAATTATTGTTTACTCCATAAACATAAATGGTTAAAGAGTGACACCTGCTGGATATAACACTAATTGCAGTCATTCTCAAAGCTTTTCATCTCAAAGACCAAGCTTGATATTGATCAGGACTCATAAATGAACATTTATTAGCCTGCTAAGTTAACATACATCTTGAAAAGATATGCCAAGGACCGCCATGAGAGAAGGTTTTTATTACGGTTCTAGCAGTGATTCTCAACCATTTTCATTTCAAGCACTCTCAGTTGGACGCCAATTTATATCTTAAAATCAATGTTAAATTTAACTCTGAGAGTGTACAAATGGATAACGGGTCTGTTTGGTTCCATTTGTACACTCTCTATAGTCCATTTGGTTCCTAATTATCATTTCCTGTAGCTGGGGACCCCCTGGAACTCCCTCATGGAGCCCTAGGGGACCCCACTTTGGGAACCACCGGCTTACGGCCATGTCTCGCGAATTGTGGAACGCCCTACCAACAGCCGTAAAGGAATGTGAATCTCTAATCTCCTTCAAAACTGCGACACGGGGCGGCTCACAGGAACCGAGCCGGCAACCTGGGAGCGTTCCCCGGGGACCCCCCGGGGACCCCCCTACACGGTAACTGTCATTTCTCGAAGATTATTTGCTATTTGCTATATTTTAATATTGAAATTCTGAATACGTTTTTGCTATTTTTGAATTGGAATCCTGAACATTTTATTTAATTTCAAATGCATTTAGTTATACTTATGTTAACTACATTGGACATAAAAAAGGCAATAACATTGTAATACTAGCCATTAAGCTACGAATATGGAAGTGATTAAAGCGGGTCATGTTTGCATGTTTGAACAGCAGAAATAAAAATAATATAAATCAGTATTCCGATATTAACCTGAGGGGCGCATTAAGTGAAGGTGGGGGCCGCATGTGGCCCCCGGGCCGCCAGTTGCCCATGTATGGCCTAGATCAGCGGTGCCCACACTTTTTCAACTTGAGAGCTACTTTCAAGATCTACCCACCGGAATAAAATATTTTAAATGTACCTTATGTACCTAAGAATAGCGGAGCTGGCCTTACATATAAGACAGACAAATAGTTTTTTTTAATATTTCAATTACTAAATATTCTTTAGAGGTCATGTGATCTTTTAGGCACACCTGGTCTAGATATTATTCTAGCTCATGAGCATGCTCCCAGTATTACACACAGCTGGGACAAGATCAAGATGTCAACTCACTTTGTTACGGCACTGATTTTCACTCCAAACACTCCCGACTGTTTCCGCGACGGCATTCTCTTCAGGCTAAACTCTCTGCTGGTAAACTTCATAGACAGCTTCACCTCGACCTGAGGAAGCACAAAGGAGCTGATGGTAAGCAGCAGGTATAAGGTTGGATTATAGCTACCTGTGACAGTCAGGTTACAACTTAAAGAAGTATCAGAGTGCGTGGAACACACAACACAAGGACACTAGGATGGAGCAAACAGAGGGATGTATAAAATATAATGTAAGTAATGTGTATATAACACCTACCCCGTTCATGTTGATAACCATCCTCTGCCAGTCTTTGTTCTGCAGGCTCTGAGGATCCAACTGGAAGACATTACAGGAACACTGCTCAAAACAGACTCAATTCAACCTTTTTGAGATGTCGATTCTCCAAAACAATAGCAAATATTTAGCCCTTAATTGATCGGTGCCTTACGAATACAGAGGGTATTACAATAGACTGTGTATGTGCGTGGCATCAACATCATACAGTACAAGTTATGCAGGAACGCCAATTGAGTGGCAAACAACTACCCCTATAGAGCGCCGCAGTCCCCGCCCTTTCAGAAAAACGAGTGGCCCAGGAAATCAAAACCCAATGCATTCTCCCATAGGCACTTATTTATTTTATTTATTTAAAGACGGTTACGCCGCGGACAAAGCCAACTCGGATCGTGACAAATCATGACAATGAACACAATGTTTTGGGCCGATCAAATCATTAGAAAGAAGAAAAGAAAGTCAGGAGAGACAACATTTGTTTTGTTTTTCGTCTTATAAATTATTTGATCGGCCCAAAACATTGTGTTCATTGTCATGATTTGTCACGATCCGAGTTGGCTTTGTCCGCGGCGTAACCGTCTCCAGATCACTGCTGTTGCTCGCCGGTACCAAACTCAACTCATTTGGACACGTCTCTGTCATTCTTTCTCAGTAGGCATGAGAGTACTACTACTAACTCTAGTACTACTACTAACTCTCAACTCTAGTCCGTCAACCTCTACTTTCACCTTAGCTGTTGTAAGAAACTACCACTGCAAGTATCAATCTCCAGAACAAATACATTCTCCATCTAAAAAACAACAAGAATCTGAGTCCCTCTCCAAGCATAGGGCAGCCATGTGTCCTGCTCTCAGCGCTCTAGTAGGCTATGGTATGCACCATCTGCCATGGTGAATGGTGAGGCTCTTCGTAATACATTTCCATGATCCCTTCAAAGTCCTTCTGGCCCACTCAGAATAACAATGCAGGGAAGGAATCAGTAAAAAGAGGAAAGCTGTGTCAGCCTACTGACCATGATGCTTCTGGATTGTATAGTAACTTCTAGCTACCAGATGGATTGTAGGATTAAGTCCTGAGGATCCCCTCCTACAGTGTTGCCATGTTGGCTTATTTCTCGCAACATTATTGTCTTGTTTTGGCTTGTGAGATTTGTCTTATGTTTATCGCAAGATTTGGCTTGTTTTTACCTCGGTTTGTTTGGAGGTGAGTTGGCTTATTTCTTTCACGAGAGTTGGCAACACTGCCCTCCTCCTACTACCCTCATTACCGACTCGCTCACGCTGATCCCCGTGACGACTGGTTCAGCATCAGGTGACTTACAGTACCAGTGGCGTGCACAGATATACACTAGGGGGTGCTAGAGCACCACCTGCCCCTCTAAATGTCTGTGCATGCCACTGTGCCCTACAGTAACCCACCCAGGATCCTCTGTCAGGAGCATACAACTGGCCCCAAAAAATATGTGTAATATAATACGTAAGCATGACCAATAGACCAATGTGTCAGGCCAAAGTGTGTCATGAGTTTATAGAAAAAGTTGAATATAAACACATGGATACTCATAGAAGCCAAAGAAAGACACTTTCACGCATTAGAAGAACCACAACCAGTACAAATAATTCAAAAGATATAGCGTGCCAAAAGACATCCACTGTTGTCTATTGTTTCTCAGTCCTCAGCCTAGTATAGCCCCCCTAAGCCCTATCGCTCACTTAAATAGAGCGTCGCAGTCCCTCCCCCTTTCAGAACGACGAGTGGCCCAGGAAATGAAATGCAATGCATTTCTCCCATAGGATTTTATTTATGGTAAGTATTTATTTAAAGACGGTTATGCCGCGGACAAAGCCAACTCGGATCGTGACAAATCATGACAATGAACACAATATTTTGGGCCGATCAAATCATTAGAAAGAAGAAAATAAAGGCAGGAGACAACACTATTTGTTTTGTTTTTCTTCTTATAAATTATTTGATCGGCCCAAAACATTGTGTTCATTGTCATGATTTGTCACGACCCGAGTTGGCTTTGTCCGCGGCATAACCGTCTTTAAATAAATACTTAAAGAAAATCCTATGGGAGAAATGCATTGCATTTCATTTCCTGGGCCACTCGTCGTTCTGAAAGGGGGAGGGACTGCGACGCTCTATAAAGACATCCACTGTTGTCTATTGTTTCTCAGTCCTCAGCCTAGTATAGCCCCCCCTAAGCCCTATCGCTCACTTAAATAAATCGATAGTTACGTATGTAACTACGGTTCTATGAGTCCCGAATGACCGCCAGAGGCGGTGCTTTAAGCATGAATATGTCCTTCGCGCATGCGTCGTCGAGTGTTGTATACAAACAAAGTCAATTTTGACCCCGTGATGACCCGAAGTAGTCTATATCTTCCGGCAGTCTGCAGGGGATCAGTCTCTACAGAATTTTCTCGCGCGAACTCGAGGATTCTGAGTGACAGAGTGCCTCTGGCGGTCATTCGGGACTCATAGAACCGTAGTTACATACGTAACTATCGTTCTATTTCGTCCCTGCTGACCGCCAGAGGCGGTGCTTTAAGCATGAATGACTTATGCCAGCCAAGTCACGAGGGATCCTGATCACAAACCATAAGGAGTAGGCTTGGAGGACTCTCGTAAGAGGACCACGTCCAGCGGGTGGGGAGTGGCAACACTCACCCAGAGGAACAGACAACTCGCTGTGATGCCCATGAGGCAGCGGCACAGATACATTCCAGGGGTACTTCCCTCGGGGCAGCCCATGATGTGGGGACGCTCCCGTTAAGAGTGGCACCTCACGCCAAATGGTAAGGTACGATCACTCGCCCCATAAACGTGGTTGATGGCATCCACAATAGTGTGGGGCGGGCGCTGTCTGGAGAGAGCGCTACCTTTGAAAGGGCCATCGTCACAACGGAACAGCCATTCTGACCGCCGAAAGCATTCGGCAGGTCTAACAAGCGGCTCTCAGGGCCCACACTGGGCGCAATAGGTCCCGCTCGTCCATCCACTCTCCTGGTGGAGGGTAAAACTATGCTAGCCGTATAGGCTGGTTGAGGTGTGTATGTGACAGCACCCTCAGGAGGAACACTGTTCGGCCACAGAGACACTCAGGCCGTCTGAGCTTTGCTTCGAACGCAAGTCACTAACAGACAGGACGTGCCGCTCACGGCCACGCTTCGTTACAGCAATATTGACCAGCAGTATGGTGTGACCCTCCTAAATAACTCTGAGGCGCTGGTCGTATCAGAGAGGCAGTGGCAAGGCATATGCAGTGCCTCTGGCAGTGCGCATTTAAAAGGATAGTGCCCTGTGGGCGGTGGTCTGCTTAGGGCCATGTGTGTCAGGAACGATGTAGGTCGTTCCGTTCATACTGGCTATGTGGCAGGAAGCCTAAGAAGTCCAGCAGGCTGACAGCCATTTGTGGCGTTCAGGTTCTATGAAACCGTCGGACCCTTGCGTCCTGGCCCGGTGGGCTGGGTGTCTCCGTTAGGGAGAACCAGGGAGGTTAGTGAGGTCCAGGGTGAGGAGGTCCACCTCCGCTCTGCCGGGGTAGCCTCTGATTAGTGTTCACCACCACTGGATGGGGTACCGCTCCCCTCATGGAAGCTTTCGATGGGAGGGAGAGCCTACCATGTAGTCCCGCTCTCCACTCAGACAACTTGCCTATAGGCTGATCGGGCGGGGAGGCTGCCCAAGTCAGGAGGGGGTCCATAGACACCTACAGCAGCCAAGCAAACGTGGCCCTGCCCGATGACTTACGTGATACACGATCGAGGTGTTGCCCGAACGTATGAGAATGTGCTCGCCTCTCCTGTACGGCAGGAAGTGCACACAAGTCTCAATGTGATTTTTTTACTGGTTAAATAAAGGTTAAATAAAAATACGGCAGGAAGTGCTGTAGAGCGGAGCACACCACTTGCCGCTCCAGCACATTGCCGTGTTCGGCCCAGTAGACTGGCACGAACTTCATAAACCTGTTGGGTCCCATCAGCTTCAAGACATGTCGACACCCGTCTGTCTTGCGTCACAAGGAAGTATGTAGATCGGACTTCCCTTAGTGTGACTGAGGATATACAGCCTCTGTTGCGCCCTTGGGCAGGAGGACACATCACTCCTGGTCTGATAGTAGGGCTCTCGTCATGTTGCTGATAATGGCCATTTTGACCCGCCGGATATGGGGGGCTGGCGTCAGAAGGCGCTGCACAGCCCGGAAAGTCACAGTCAGGTCCCTGCGTGGGACGCCAGGGAACACGCTGGCCTCTAGTGTGGGCCGGCGGTGATACGTGAGCTCCGAGGGCAGTCAAGATGATTTCATCAATGTTGGAGCTCGGCCCTTTGGGAGGCGTGATGTGTCGTAGGCCTACAAGCTGCAGCCTGGTCTTCCCCACCTGGATGGTTCGCTCCGGCGCTTCTCGCCCCGGCTGAACCACCTAGTGCTCCTGGCTCCTCAGGGAGACTACGGAGAGTTGGCCTAGTCTCATCAGTCAAGCTTGACTGTGGAAACCCGGCTTGGCGACGGGCTAGAGATACGATGGGCATCAGCCGTCCGTGCTCTGAGGACATGACGCCAATGCCTCCAGTGATACACCCAAGGTGGCTGAGCCAGTATTAACGTTGCCACTATTAGGTGTGAAAAGGAGGCCCCAGTGAGCAGGTTGCCTGTGCTCCTGTACTGGGGTCGAGGTCACCTAGCGTTCCGCCGCCGGGCCTCGTTGGAGAACACAATGAGGGATGCAGTGACAGGCTTGGTGGCTGGCATGTAACCCAGGCCAGCCCTTATCGCCTTGTGCGTTCCAATCTATTAAAGTGTCAAGTCGTAACGGGTTGTCTCAGGACACTTTTTTCAATCAGGGCAGGGCTGCCAGGATTTCGCCATCGGTATAGAGATGGGAGAAAGCCCTGATCGTCCGCCCGGCAGGCCTGTAGCTGACTCAGGTACAGGCGTGGGGGACGGCGAAGACGGCAAAGCCGCGTCTGCAGTAGGCGCTTGGAGGAGCCGACTGCCTGCTTTAGTATGCGTTCCACGGCTATGCGCATGAGCTGAGAAGTGGGAGGCTGGCTCTGATGCCTGGGAGGCACTGCCTTCTGCATCTTCCTCATAGTCATGGAAGTGCATAGCTTAAGCTGTCGGGGAGAGCACATCAACCTCGAGTCAGCTGTGGCATCAGAGAGGGAGGCGCTTCGGCACCCTCCGAGGTGCCTAGGTGTCATCCGAAGTGAGCATGGACCTCATGTGGGCCAACTCCGCAGATAGCTGAGCCCTCTCGGATCTGCTGTAGCCAGCGGTCAGACCTTTTCCTCCTGGCACACGGGGCAGGACCAAGGTTGGCTCACGGCTGAAGGAGAGCTTCATACGAGGTACAAAAGTGGGAGCTCTCCATTGTGGTGGCACCGGTTACTCTGGACCGGCCGGTGCGCACAAGTCCCAACTAGCCCAGGGCGCGGACGCTGCTGGTTGCTAGGTGTTGGCCGTATGCTGGGGGGAGGAGGCGCGTACGCTGCCTGTACCAGCAGAGGCTTTCGAGGTACAAAAGTGGGAACTTTCCGTTGTGGTGGCACCGGTTCCTTTGGGCCGGCCGGTGCACACCAGTCCCAACTAGCCCAGGGCGCGGACGCTACTGGTTGCTAGGGGTGGGGCCGTATGCTGTAGGAAGGGAGCGCGGACGCTGCCTGTACCAGCAGAGGCTTTAACTTAGATCGGCATCTAATGACTTAATCGAAAAACTGAATGCTGCTATACCTGCCGCAGCATGCATTTACGTTTTATGCAAATGCTCATTGTAGCACTTTGAGATTCAACCAGATGTAAAGTGCATCATAGAAACAGCACACAGATGTTGCTGTTAGATAGACTGTGCGACCTGCATGGTCGCGGTGGGGGAGGGGAGCTCGTACGCTACCTGTACCCCCGGCGGAGGCTTACTTATACATTATGATAATAAAGTAGCCTCCAGTCAAGGTTTGGACGCTGCTATGTAGCAGCTGTAGTGTTTCCTATGCGAACGCTTATCCCAGCACTATGACATTTATCCAAACTCCAAGTGCATTATTATTAGTGTGGTTAAAGGGCAACCAGACTATTGTAATTTATGTTTGCTAGTCCAGAGCGAAACAAAAGACACTTCCAATACACTAGTCAAGTGTGCACTACTACGCATTCATGCTGGGAGGAGGGAGCACTAACGCTGCCTACCCCAGCCAGAAGTTTGGTTAAATAAACCGACACAAGCTAGTTTTGGAGAAAAGGCTACAACCGATAGCTCCACCAATAGGGGCCACCTGCCGAAGGAAGGGAGCGCGTACGCTGCCTGTATCAGCTGCAGCTAAGAACAGAACAAGCTATACACCGATAGCTGTTAATAAATGCTTGAGCTAACAAACATTAGTAGTAAGTAACATCAAGCTGGCCGTATGCTGGAGGAGCGGAGCGCATACGCTGCCTGCCCTGTACCAGCTGGGCCAACAAACAGTAAAGCAAGCTATACACAGATAGCTTTTTTTTTATCTTAGATAGTATAATAAGCGCTTGGGCTACAACTACAGGTAGCAGCGCCAGTTAGAGATCTATGCTGGAGACCAGCTGGGCTACTAAAAACAAGACAAGCTATAGCCTGTTCATAAACAGCTTTAACTTTAAACTACTGGTAGCTGCTGTGAGCTACGCTGGCAGCAGTGCCAGATACCCTGTGCTGGGGACCAGCTGGGTTAATGGGACCTACAGGTGGACAAACCAAGTTGCACCCACTGTATATGCAAAAACTGTTAATGGAGCTTTGAGCTCCAGACATAATAATAATAAACTTTATTTATATAGCACATTTTCATACATAAATGTAACTCAAAGTGCTTCACATTAAAATAAAATAATATAAAATCATACTGTATAATAATACATACTGGTAGCAGCTTCAGCTAGGCCCACTGCTGGGGGCCAGCTGGGTTAACAACCAGACAGGCTATGTACACCAATAGCTATTTAGCTACAGACTATACTGGTAGCAACATCAATACCCTGGGAGGACGCAGGTAGCTGCTCCTGTACCGGGCTAATAATAACAACAAGAATACAAGCTATTCGCAAAAGCGGTTAAGCTTGAATGCTGCCAATATTGGTATATGGCTTTGGCCAGCGGGGCTTGTCAAACAGAAAATGCCGGTTAGCCTTAACTAACTTAAGTCATAAGTTATATGTCGACTGCTGAGAGTATGTAGCGACAATGCTTGCCATCAGCAGGGGCTAACCAAAGCTTGACAGTAGCGTGTTTATCAAACGAAGGTAATATTATGACAGTGTTCTTATCCTTCGGCAAGTCTTATAGTCGCTTATAATAAGCGCTAGCGTTCACAGTTGAACAAAACATGCAGAGCAGGGAGGCGGCGCGAACGCAGCCTCTACTCACAAGAGTTTATGCCATGATACAATAATCATATAATTTGAACGTCTGTTAGCGTTCACAGTCGAAAAAAACTTTTATGCAGAGCAGGGAGGCGGCGCGAACGCAGCCTCTACTCACAAGAGTTTATGCCATGATAAAAATATATATCATATCATTTGGACGTCTGTTTAGCGGGGATAGCACCACTTTAAACGATAACGTACCTTTCGTCCGACGGGGGTTAGCCTTCCTTACCGGCGAGAGAGATTGGACGCTCCTGCGTCCACGTGAATCCGCGAAATAAACTCCATTCATCGAGGAGATAGAAAACCATAGTCGCAGTTCCTGGAGGGCGAACAAACGCTACTCCGACAGGCAGTCACGCCGTCACAGAACTACCGGCGACCAGGTACAGGCACCGTAGCTGCATATTGTATTGCATAGCAATACCTCGCAGCCCAGTGCAAATTTCTCACCACGACGCGCGAGAAAAATTAGAGACTGATCCCCTGCAGACTGCCGGAAGATATAGACTACTTCGGGTCATCACGGGGTCAAAATTGACTTTGTTTGTATACAACACTCGACGACGCATGCGCGAAGGACATATTCATGCTTAAAGCACCGCCTCTGGCGGTCAGCAGGGACGAAATAGAACTATTGTTTCTCAGTCCGCAGCCTAGTATAGCCCCCCCCTAAGCCCTATCGCTCACTTAAATAAATCTATTGTTTCTCAGTCCGCAGCCTAGTATAGCCCCCCCCTAAGCCCTATCGCTCACTTAAATAAATCTATTGTTTCTCAGTCCTCAGCCTAGTATAGCCCCCCCCCCTAAGCCCTATCGCTCACTTAAATAAATCCCTTCAAGATCACAATACCGTATCAATAAAGCCTAAACAGAGGAGAACATGGCACAAAAGGAAGCAAGCAGGTGATTTGCTTTTGAAACAATTTGTGCAGTCTTTGACCAGGGGAGATATAGCAATGACCCAAATGTAATCATCCCTTTATTGGATGATCAAATGAGGGTCTCTCTCTCTCTCTCTCTCTCTCTCTCTCTCTCTCTCTCTCTCTCTCCCTCTCTCTCTCGTACTCTCAATTTGGAGTTGTGCCAGGGACTACATTTGGTAAGCGTGTGTCTCTCCTCTCTCCACCACTAATCCTCTGTCGCAACAGCCAATAAGCAGACAGGGCTGAAGTGAGTGACCTCCCGGGGTGGTGACCCCATAGCTCATTTTCAGAAAGTGTTGGCGAAGTCAACAGTGTCCACTTGACAGAGCGATGGTTATAAGGCTGAGAGAAGTCCATTCATTATATATGCTATAGCATCTATAGCGCATTGTAATGGGGATAGACTCCATCTCCCAGGGGTCTATAGCGCATTGTAATGGGGATAGACTCCTTCTCCCAGGGGTCTATAGCACATTGTAATGGGGATAGACTCCATCTCCCAGGGGTCTATAGCACATTGTAATGGGGATAGACTACATCTCCCAGGGGTCTATAGCACATTGTAATGGGGATAGACTCCATCTCCCAGGGGTCTATAGTGCATTGTAATGGGGATAGACTCCATCTCCCAGGGGTCTATAGCACATTGTAATGGGGATAGACTCCATCTCCCAGGGGTCTATAGCGCATTGTAATGGGGATAGACTCCATCTCCCAGGGGTCTATAGCACATTGTAATGGGGATAGACTCCATCTCCCAGGGGTCTATAGCACATTGTAATGGGGATAGACTCCATCTCCCAGGGGTCTATAGCACATTGTAATGGGGATAGACTCCATCTCCCAGGGGTCTAGCGCACAGACTCCCGCGTGTTACCGGCTGAGACCGACTATAAGCCACTCCTAACCTACTTCTTCTTCTTCTTACTACACATCCCAATTTATTTTTTTATGGTTAATGAAATCCTGTTCCATGTAATCCATTAACTTTCAGCCCTAGCAATATTGTTTTTCCATAGCATGTTAATGAAGCCATTTACATTCGAAGCCATATGTGCAACCACACTAGAGTACTAGTAGGGGCAAAAGTGGCGCTGTTGTGCCAGAAACAGAGAGAGAGAGAGAGAGAGAGAGAGAGAGAGAGAGAGAGAGGCGAGTTGCACCACTCAGTTCACACGGGTGTGATTTCTTTTAACCAATACCTTTATCTGTCCCTTGGCCATGATCCGGTCTGTGTTCTCTCCGTCGTCTTTGCTCTGCTTGCTCTTGCTGTAGCACTTCTCGTAACACAGCAGCCGCAAAGTCTGAGAGCCCTCCAACTCGATCTCGAACTCCTGTACGGAGACAGATATGGTAGAAGGCATGTCACGTAAAAATAGAGTACCGTACAGACATTTCTCAACACATTTCTTTTGTTATATTGTGCAGCACTCCTATGCCCACCAGCTTTGTCCCTCCCTCCCTGTCTGTCTGTCTGTCTGTTTAGGGTATCAACAGGGGGCGCTGTTGCACCACTCACTTCAGACAGGTCTGATTTTTCCTAGTATAATGACAGGCCCACAAATATGCAGGCAAAAGGCTTATGAAACGTGAATGCCCCTCTTCCAACACAACCCTGCTTCACATGAATCTTTGAGAATCATTGAGAATCATGAGGCTTTATCTTCTCCAGAAACTGAGAAGTTTTAATGCTAGTAAACACACCCTGACCATGGTCTATAATAGATCACTCACTGAGAGTGTTCTCACTTTTAACATTGTGTCCTGGTTTGGGAATCTCTCAGTTAGAGATAAAAACAAGCTCACCCAGGTAGTCAACCAGGCAAGTAAGATCATTGGAGACAAACAATTGCAACTTCAGGACATATACAACCGCTCCATAACCAAAAAAGCAATTCAGATTTACAGTGATTCTACCCACCCTCTTCGCTCTGAATTTGACTTGTTGCCATCGGGCAGGAGGCTTAGGGCAAAACTAGCTAAAAAGAAGGGTTACAAAACTTTGTTTGTGCCAATACTGCTGTGGACATTTTAAACAAGAAAATGTTTAGATAGTTCACCTAACCTCCACTGTTCATGATCACTGTTGTTGTGTCTGCATGTGAATGCATGTTATATAGTATTTTAACCTGTGTATTTTAAGTAATGTTTTATTGTTGTAACTGACTGCCGGTGTGCCAAAGACACATTTCCATTTTATGTAAATTGAATGGACAATAAAGTTTTCTTTATCTTTATCTTTTACGAATACAGTCGCAAACATTCAAACCTCACGTCTGTTGGCCACTGAGTCAATAATTCCACTAGGAGAGGGGTTTCCGTGTTCTAGATGTTTAGCCCATTTTGGTATTATGTTATGCTTTAGATATTGAAAAATAGCAGATCTACAAGCCCATAGCGTGCCACGGTGGCGCGCTATGAGCTTGTGGGTCTGCCATTTTTGAAAAATCAAAGAACGACTGACATAGAAACATAGCTTTTTCAGAAAACTGTCAGGATGTAGAAGACATTTTTAGAATCTGATCTCAGGTCAAAATGGGTTAGAGAGGGTCGGCCGTTCCGTCACCACTTTCACACTCTCACCTCGTTCCAGTTGGGTTCCGTCGAGTCTCTGTAAACGCGCGTCTTCGCTTTGTTCACAAAGTAACCAAAGGAATCCATCTCCAGAGTGCAGTACAGGTCTGATGGGAACAATATTATGGTTATGATGAGTAGTTGGAATGAACACAGCTGAGTCTGAATCCAGATCAATAACTGCTGCAACCCCATACCACTGGTCTGCAAAACAGGATGGTTTCAACTGGTTTCAACTGGTTTCACTCTATGGGTTTCAACTGTCCTCTGGAATCTTCATCACCCCTTGCTCTATCAGGACCGTGCAATGGAGGCAATATTGACATTTCCCACATACCGCGAGTAGACGACTAGGAAATGCTGAAGTGAAGTTACTGCTGCCCCAAGCGAAAACATCGTGAAACTTACGGTCAAACTTAAGTTGGCCGGGTTAAGACTGAGGTTAGGTTTCTGGTCAAGGTCTGAGGTACAAGGCTGGTGTTGATAAGGGATGATGACGGAGATAAAAATCATCCGACAACATCTGAAGCCGCCATTCTCACTCATGTCCTGTATCACCTCTACTCTATCTGTATCTCACCACCCATAGCTTTCTTCTTGTTTTAAATGCAAAGTGTAGAGTGGACCGCTTATTCACGCTCTTTTTGTTTTTTTTGTGGTAACAACAACAACGTTAACGCAAGCCGGGGACCATAAGCTGGCATTGATGTTAGAACCACCGAAAGACCCATTTTGCCACGGTCGGTCAGCCTCACTCTGCCTAATCCCTCTTGTTCCCTCGCAGCTGCCCTCCGAGATGACAGCCGCGGGGCACAGAGTACAGTTAGATAGGATTGGATTGGCACGGGAGGGGGCTGGGGGGAGGAGGGGGTTGGTTTGGGGGGGGATCTGGGCTCCTAACCACCCCACCAACCCACTCATGTACTCACAACTTCAAGACATTTTGGTTACGTCAATACAGTCCGAAAACATGAAAAGTAAAGACAACTGGTAAAAAACAAAAAAAAAAATCAAATGAAAACAGAGACTTACTTAAGCTCTGTTTGAAGCCCGATGCAGAGTGAACGATGACATTCAGAAAGCCGTAGAGACCGGAGGATTCATCGTCTGAGGGTTTAAGACGTTACGTCATATGGAGATCAGACAGGAACACCAGAAACTAAGCAGAGCACGCATGCTATACAATAATAACCACCAAGTTATAGATATATATGCATATATATTTTGATCCCTCCATTTCTCAGGCCAATATCGTCTTTTCCTAACAGTAGAATATGATAGATGTCAACTTACAGTGTTGATTTCGTCGACTAAAACTAAGACGAAAAATGTTCGTCGACTACCTTTTTTTCACTGACGAAAACTAAATGGAAACTAAATTAAAACTAAGCTATGAGGACTAAAATTAAGACAAAATATACTGACAATTTCGTCAACAAATTAAAAACTAGACTAAAATGTTAGGAAGGGTCTAGTGGACAAGAGATCCAGTACATTTTACACTTGGTTGCATGTTGAAAATAGCCAATCTACAGGCTCACAACGCGCCGCATTCCGACACGTTGTGAGCTTGTAGATCGGCTATTTTCAGCAAGTGTAAAATCAGTCCTTACGACGCATCAAGGCGCGCCAACATACATTTTGTTCGATCAATCAACTGTAGATATAATTGACTAAAACTAGACCAACACTAAAGCATTCCAGGTGACTAAAATGTGACTGAAACTAAATGAATCTCTATTCAAGAGACTATGGGCCTGATTCATTAAAAAGAAATACGCCACCGTTACACTGTGGCGGAAACAGATATCGTATTTATCCGTCCGATCAAGCTACGTTGAGATGACGTGTTATTCAGAGAGCGGTGTGTACCACAGGTGCGCTGGCGTATCGCAGGTGTATGTCATACTGAATGCAGTGGGTGCAAAGTGATCGGAAAAGCACCCGACAACCTCATTTGCATTGATCCACGCCCCATATCGCACCATAAAAGGCTTCAAGCATGACTCAGCAGACAGCAGTTTGGTATGTCAAAAAAAGAAAAAAGGCTTTGCAGCCGCAGACTATGCGGCTTCACAGCCGCGGTCAATGCATGAATATAGCCCGCACTCTATTAATATGTCCACAACGGTGCGTGCTCCGCTGCTGAAGCAATATAATTATAATTTATTTAATTAAGTTCGGGACCAAGGCGGGTGCTGCACTCACACCTTTGCAGTCAGAGGTAAAACATAGGCTATCCGATATTTAAAATATCGGATATATGTCAATGCAAAAGTCGTCTTTTGAGAGAGAGAGAGAGAGAGAGAGAGGGAGAGAGGGAGGGGGGCATGGCTTGCGCGATAAAGAACAGTAGCCTATACAAGCCTATACATTCATAAGTGAATATTTGGCATCCTCTTGTCTGAAGAATTTAAGAAATTATAATCCAGTGAGTTAAACTATTCTGTGTGTGGCATCCATGCATGTGATCAATATCAATACATGATTATAAAGTCTGTCCTTCATATTTGCAAGCACGGGAGCAGCGCATGTCGGACCATCGCTTTTTCGCATCTCAGCGAATGTGCCAATGTGGAGCTGCGGAGCGGACCGTTGCCCCGTCGGCTAGAATGCTGTTGGAAAAAAGGCCGCCTCCCAGGCTAATGTGGTCTTCTATTTTTTATACAGGGCTATATATCCCATTCATTTTCCAATGTGAATCGGATCGGCAGCACGCTGCTGTCTGCCCCCCCCACCCCCCCCCCCCCCACACACACACACACACACACACACACACACACACACACACACACACACACACACCGACCGACAGTCAACTGACTCAAGGAGCTCCGTATACAAAACAATTTCAATAGGCCTGCCGCCTACTGCAGGCATTACTACACTAAACAATGTTGGATTCGTAGTGCAGAATGCAGATAAGCCTATGTTCTTATTATAATTGTGAGTTTGTTTTTTAACATGCGCGAGAGCCGATCTACAAGCTCACAACGCGTTGCACTGCGAGTAGAAAGCTGTCAAGTGCAATCGCGCATGCTATAGTAATATCCTAATGAATAAATAAAAAGGTGTCGGGCTTGCAGGGGCAGTTTCTGTATGGGAAATGCATGCATTTAGGCATACAAGTGCACTCAGCTTTTATTATATAGGCTATCATTTATTTTGTGCTGATCGACCAATATGTCATGGGGACACATGCCTACATATTTTATCTGAGATTTGGGAACAATTTATTGATTCAGCATGAAGACTAAAGCCTTCTGAATAAATCTCACGTGTATGCTTCCGCTGCTCCGCAAATGTCTCCCGTCTCCGCCACCTAAAGACGTCCCGTGGGAATTGACGGAGTTTCCGACCAACGTACGTGAGCGTCAAGTTCACGGCCATTTCCATGAATTCCAAATTAATGTGGGAAATCCACGTAAATGCCTTTCCGCTAGCTTCACGTCATGTTATCACCGTAAACGCCGTTGTGAATCAGGCCCTATATGAGTAAAACTAAAATCTAAATTTGCTGCCAAACACAACACTGATGTCTTACCTTCCTTACTCATGGTCATTGGGATGGTGTGGACCGTCTGGAGCTTGATACAGGAGTTGGTGAGCATCTGCAGCTCCACAGAGGTCAGCGAGAAGCTTTTGAAGCCTGGAAGACAAGCAGCAAGGTCAATGGATGTTCCGCCAGAGCGGAACCCAAAGGCAAAGTGTTCTCGTAATGTTTGGCGACGTGTTGCGGAGAAAACTCACACTTCTTTTGCTGCTCTCGAATGATCTCCCTCCACTCGGCACGCTCATAGTCAGAGGAGATCAGGAACGTGAAACTCTTACAAAATAAAATAAAGAACAGTGGAGAGTCAGTAGATGTTTTTTAGAGCAGTGGTTCCCAAACCTTTTCATGTCAAGGACCGCACAAATTGACCCCTTGAGGGAGTTCCAGGGGGTCCCCCATCTAAATGATAGTTTGCAACCAAGTGGACCCTTATGGGTCTGTAAGTCAGAGAGTGTACAAATGGGGGGTCCGTGGGCTAATTAGTGTCAATTTGGGACAAAGTTTGGGAGCCCTTGTCCTAGACAGACAGTATAGAGCAGTGGCTCACCTTGCCGTTCCGGTTGGCCACTCTGAAGGCCATGTTGGGGGACATGAGCAGCAACAGAGACTCCTGTTCAGACAGCTTCTTCCTCAGACGCTCCATCACCTTGGCTCCTTTGGTGGTTCTCTGCAGACACGCCATGACCAACACAATGAATGTTTAAAAAGCAGGTGGCTTCTGCACATCCAGTTCCGGACTAAAGGTAGATGCATGAATGTATCAGATACAGGTGATGGTATTCCTGCTGGGCATTGCTGCCTGACGCACCTCCTCCAGTGCCTTTGTTTTGTTTTATTTAAAACACCATTAGTTAAGGCACACAACGTTTCGGCCGTGAGCGGCCTTCAGAGCCTGTGTGCGGACAACACAATGAATGTGACAAATTATACTGTGTAGTGTCATGCTACGTGTATGCTATATTATATGCACTTTGCGATTATGCTAATTGTACTGTATTCAGTGTATTGTACATTGGTGTAAAACTGTATTAGTCTATGTGAGTGTGATGCTGTTTATTTCTTTAAACATTATGACAAACTTACATTGCTTTGTTCATAAAACACAATACTGATGTATTTGACGTAATGTCGCAACTGAAATGTGTTTTTCTCAAGTGACACGCCAAAGCATAACTTTGGCATTAGAGTATCCTCTTCGTCCAAGGATTTGTATCATTAATCTTCACAGCGCAGCACAGCACAGCACAGCACAGCACAGCACAGCACAGCATATAGAGTATCCAAGACCAGTCAGTCCTACAGCCATTCTACACTCTGTCCATCCTCACCTTCTCTCTCTGGATGTCGTTCTTGATCTGGGAGATCTTGATCTTCAAGGCTTCTATGTCCTCGTCCTGCACCAGAGGGATCGGTGAGCTCTCCGAGTCCTCGATGGTCTGGAAGGTCAGGTCGGACAGAGGGATGTACCACTTGCAGTCATACTGCTGTCCTTTCCTGTTCACATGCAGAGAGGACAGGTTGTCACCCTTTCATAGGCCATTTCAACGTGGTTTTCAAACATAGCACATGCATAAACTTTCCTTAATGATTAACGGTATATCTGGTTTCAGTATTTATTTATGATGTATTTTCTCTATTATTAGGGTTATTGTTAGCGGTCAATTTGTATTTGGGGTGGGGAGGAGAGCGGGACGGGGCGGGGGTCACGAGACATGGCCAAAGCATTTTCGGGGGTCCCCAGCCAAAGAACGTTGAGAACAGCATGGACTCCCTCACTCTGCAGCCTGTTTCAGAATGTTTTAAACCAGTGGTTCCCAAACCTTTTCATGTCAAGGACGCCCAAATTAACACTCATTATTAGCCTGCGGACCCCCCATTAGATAATATACGCCAAGGACCCCCATAAGAGAAGATCCCCACGGTCTTTGCCCCATCTCTCTCCCCATTTTACTTTCACCCTATCAATAAAGGCTAAGCTAAAAAAAAAACCTTAAAAGGACCACTGACTAATAAAACATTATACTTGCCCTCTGCAACTAAAATAAAATAATAAAACCACCGTAAATATTTTATTTCTTTCATAAATAAAGAATCTTGCGAAAGGAGCAGTTCCTATTGAGTGAAAACTCAATAGGAACTGCTCCTGTCGCAAGTTGATGATGTCATATGTCCATGTGTGGTCAGCCCTATGGAATGTATGGAATGCATATGCTAACATTAAACAACTTAGTACTTCCTAAGGATAATATGAGCATCAAAGCAATATTTTAAATACTTTTTATTAGCACATAACATTCCATATAATTATTCCATAGGGCTGGACCACACATGGACACATGACATCATCAAATATTTAAAGGTGTTTTTATTTTTACATTTCATGTTGTGTATCAGACCCCTAGACTGGTGCATAACAGGTACTCACCCCGCCTGCTGTTTCTTCAGCTTGGCGCAGAGCAGCAGGTCAGTGAAGAGGAAGACGTGACGGAGCTTCCTGGAGCCCTCCACCAACTCCACCATGAAGCAGTCGCGCAGCAGCTGGCGGTTCTGGTAGCAGTGAAGCAGTGTTGTTTTTGGGCAGCAAAATTGGATTTTAATGTTTAGTCATAGTCTCTTCCAATAGTTTTCATTTAGTTTCAGTCACATTTCAGACAGTCACCTGGAATGTTTTAGTGTTAGTTTAGTTTTAGTCGACTAAATGTCAAGAGATTTTAGCCGACAAAATCTACGGTTGATTTGGTCGACTAAAATGTATTTTGGCGGGCCTTGATGCCGTCGTAATGACTGTTTTATTTTTACACTCATCATAGCTTAGTTTTCATTTAGTTTTCGTCAGTGAAAAAAGGTAGTCGACGAACATCTTTCGTCTTAGTTTTAGTCGAACACTGGCAGGAATAAACGCAGTGAATCATGACCACGACCACAAAGTGTGCCAATTGCCTGTTACAGAGTAGTCAATGCAGAGTGCATTGATCCTGTTACAGAGTAGTCAATGCAGAGTGCATTGATCCTGTTACAGAGTAGTCAATGCAGAGTGCATTGTTACAGAGTAGTCAATGCAGAGTGCATTGTTACAGAGTAGTCAATGCAGAGTGCATTGATCCTGTTACAGAGTAGTCAATGCAGAGTGCATTGATCCTGTTACAGAGTAGTCAATGCAGAGTGCATTGATCCTGTTACAGAGTAGTCAATGCAGAGTGCATTGCTGGACTTTGGTCGACGTCGATGCTTCACAAATCAGTTTACATTCTTTGTAAAAAGACTCACTTCGAATAGTGGGCTCTGATTGGTCACGAAATATAATTCAAACTGAGTAGTGCCAGACCATATCTGCCTATATAGGGTTCATCTGGTTTCCAGGCTAATACCATATTGAGGGAGGCGGTCCCGTCCATATGTCAATCAAAGTACCACAAAAGTGGGGAATAGTTTGAGTTATGTCTGATATCCCATCACAAGCCAATGGGAGCTTTAAGAGTGCACTCACCCACCATATCCTTAATAATGACAATAAAGGCAAGTAAAAGGCCTTCTGTCTTATATTTATAACATTATTTCTAATTTAAGGACCACCTCTCTCAATACAACCAAATCAGGCTGGGAAGGGGAACTAGGTGAAATCATAACGGATGAGACGTGGAGTAACGCCCTCACTCAGGTAAATAGTAGTACCTCATGTGCCAGGCTAAACCTAATCCAACATAAAGTTCTGCACCGCTCTCATTACTGCAAAGCTAAACTAGCTAGAATGTATACCAGTGTTGACGACAAGTGTGATAGATGCCACATATCCCCAGCTAACTTAACACACATGTTTTGGTCATGCTCTCAATTAATACAATACTGGACTGTTATATTTCGATCCTTATCAGAAATGTTTAGTATATCCTTACTCCCCTGTCCTGAAGTGGCAATCTTTGGTGTACTTCCAAAAAATATTTAGTGTAACAAAAAGGTTCATAACTGTATAGCCTTTCTATCATTACTCACTCGAAGGAGAATCCTCCTAGAATGGAAATCTCCACTCCCCCCTAAACCAGACCATTGGCTGAAAGATACCATGTTATTCCTGAATCTCGAAAACATTTAATTCGATCTACGTTGCTCTCCAGGAGGATTCACCTCCTCCTGGGGTCCGACAATAATAATCTCGAGAATCTCTCAAGTCTGCTGAACACCCCATAGGCCAATGGTTATAAACCATGATGTTCCCCTCCTACTCCGCACACCAACCCCACTCCTTATACTTCCGTCTATCTTTCTCTCTTTTCTACTTCTCATATCTCTCTTCTCTTCTCTTATGCTCATGAAATCCTTGCTGGCTATTACTACTATTTATTCTATTAAAAAAAAAAAAAAAACTTATACAGTGAAAGAAAAAGGTGTCAAAGTAGTGGGAGGGGGGGGGGGGGGGGGGGGTTGCTATTCGTCTTGTCTTTCGTTTGGTTTTGTTTATGGTAGTCTAATTTTTGTTTTGTTTCAGTTTCAGTTTTGTGACCAACTCAAAAACAATTCTGTCCATGTAGTATCAGAACTGTCCTGTTTCCTGTCTGTTCTCTGTCTATGTATTTGTATGTAAAAATAGAAAAAGAAGCATAACATATGCACTGCATTTTTTCCTGTCCATACCCCTCTTCTATGCTTAATAAAAACTTTAAAAATGAAATAATGACAATACTTAAAAAAAAGAAAATTGTCTGCAATCATGTTATCAGAGCATGTGCCGGTTGTTTTCTTCAAATAGTAGATACCAAGATTTGGAGCAAGAGATTTCGGAGGAGGGGGACAATGATTTCACCCTGATGTTGTACTGACCTCATGTGACTCATCCAGGCACTTCATAAATGTAAACATAACTAGTAGTTGTCTCTACAAATGTGACCGAACCTGAATAGCCACTGTGTTTATGACATAATAATAACATTTCCTGGACCTTTAGGGGAAGGCCTGTCCGCCAGGCAGGTTATTATAATTTATTACACACAAGCAGAGATGCATGTCTCTGAGTCAAACTTCCCCCGAATCTCAGGCTCAAGATGCTATCTCTGTTAATAGTAAATTTAGCCCGGTCGGTCTGGTCGGTAAATGACTAGCTGTGCTTCCAGCGTCAGTGAGTGTTTTTTTGGGTAACAGATCCTCATTTCAGAGTTTCCTCTTAGTCTTAGTCAATCAGTCCTCCCTCCCTCATGGTGGAGCCGGATGTGAGGACATCTGCTCTTCCTGTGGCATGTGTGTGTGTGTGTAGAGAGAGCGGTGGTCCTGTTTGTTTATACTGACGTTTGACCCCTGCCGATGAGGCGTGTTTACACCCACAGTAGGCCCGACCACCCCGCTTATAAGCCCAAGTTCAACAAAAACATGGAAAATGTGCGGGGAGAACTGTCGGAATTCATTGTTTTCTTCTGTCGCCAGTCGATGCCTTTTGTGTTTCGTTGTTTCCATGTGACGAAACACTGAGTGATAAAACATGCAGTTTAAAATCAGCACAATAATTACAGGCAAACCGCTAGTACAAATGACCACAATGAGTGCCGGTTTAGCATACGGCTAAACATTACAACAACAAACTTTGAGTTAATTGCCATGTGTCAAACTTTGTTTGGTTTCAACGGAGCTGCAAGACAATAGGCTGTAGTAGACAATAGGAAGTTCCTAAGTATCATTCTTTTAATTGACTTAAGCATTGTGGTGGGGCCAGGCGCGCTTTCCAGAAACAAGAGAGGAAGTTCGAATGGCTGGAATATAAATTCCCAATTGGAACTTTGAGTCACAGTTCTCGGGGGTCAGGAAAGGTGAGGAAGTGTGGAACTCGGCGTACACACACGGTCTCACATGGAAGGGTGGATTAACATGATAAGGCGTGTTTCTTTCAGGTCAGTTCTGGGAAATGGAGTCCCAGACTCTGGGACAGGACAGGAGGATATGGGAGTAGTGCACAGTGAGGTGTAAGGCAGGCGGTGGGGCTTTTCCTGGACTACGACCCATTATTATGAGATCCTAATAGCTTCTGTGTTTTTACTAGTTTCCGTTTGCGCTTCACTTCCTCCAGGAATAAAGCAGCAGACAGACAGAGATGACTCAGCAACAACTTGACTCACGCGCCCACTTCTTTTTTAGTTTTGTTTTTTTTACGGCTCCCTCCCAGACACCCTTCTACTGTACATGTGCTCCAGGCTGTTATACCATCACCAGTCTGATGAAAACACTACTGGTGCAGAATTAACCCTGCATGTCAACGACTTGCTGTCTAGAGTTAGAATGAATGGAGAGAGAAGAAACAGTCTAACTAACTAGAGAGCAACACTATCTCCAAATGCCATACAATCACTTTGAAGACAATAATGATTTGCCTCAAAGTTCATTTTTCAGCGTCTCTGGAATATACAAGAGAGGATTCATTAAGCAAAAGTGCTGTCACTTTGACACACGGCAGGGCCAGCCTTTTTTAAACCCACTAGTAGTTGCTACTACTATAATTTGTTTTCATTTTGGAATTAAACTCTGCAATTCTACCCAAATGTAGTCTGCATAATGAAGCGCTCTTTTCCCCCCGAGACTCAACATGTACACACGACAGTGAGCTTGAAGAAAAGTATGAAGGCCAGGTCAGGTCAGGAACGCTTTGGGGCCACTGTTGCCATCTTGTCAAATGACTGGACTTCTTTTCTTTTTGGATCACTGGTTCTCTCTGCCAAGGAGGAGGGTATAGGCAGTACCAGCACTTGGAAGCGGTGTTGCGTGTCCAAACTGAAGCTATAACCCATTCTGACCTGAGATCAGATTCATACGAGGTTTCCACTGGACACACACTGGTCTGATTAACCCATTCTGACCTGAGATCAGATTCTAAAAATGTCAGTCGCTCTTCGATTTTTCAAAAATAGCAGACCTACAAGCTCCTAGCGCGCCACTCGGTGGCGCGCTATGAGCTTGTAGATCTGCTATTTTTCAATAGCTAAAGCATAACATGATGCTAACACCAAAATGGGTGCCCGGTCAGAATGGGATAAGCTACTCTGAGACTCTGGGCTCCATTTTCGTCACCGCTAAACCCCTTATCCCTAAACTTCTTTGAATAGTTAAAATGGCCAGTCTACAAGCTCACAACGTGTCAATGTAGATTGTCTAGTTGAACTATTCAAAAATGTTTTTCAAAATAGTACAAAAAAAAAAAAAGGCAAAGAAGTTTAGGGATAAGGGGTTTAGCGGTGAGGAAAATGGAGCCCTCTATCTCATCAAACAACTGTACAAGCACAACCTAATGCCATTTATAGAGGGGGGGAAATCACACCTGTGTGAAGTGAGGGGCACTCTCTTGTACATCATCCATTCATTGTCAATATGAATTTGTCCTTTGTGTAGGACAAAAAATTTGCTCAGACACATATTTCATAAATTCTCCATTCATTGTCAATGGCATTTAATGTTTGTGTTAGGACAGAAATCTACACTATAGCTCAAAACTCACAGTCATGTGAAGTGAGCGGTGATGTGATGATGATGTATGATGATGAGAACGTCATCATACATCAGCCAATCAAAGAGTGACCTCTCCCTTCTTATAACGGCCATGGATTGCCGTGCGTCTAGGAGCAGTGGGAATGACTTTAAAAAAAAAGTCTACATTTTGGCATTTTTATAGAATAAATTACTTGCTCTCCTCCACATTTTCTTTTGGTACTTTGATTGACATATGGACGGGACTGCCTTCCTCAATATGGTATTAGCCTGGAAACCAGATGAACCCTATATAGGCAGATATGGTCTGGCACTCCTCAGTTTGAAAAAGTGCTCCGATCTCTTCTTCTTTTCTAACGTCAAATTTATGTTGGAGGAGATTAAAGGTTTCATGGCATTGAAGCTGCTATAAGCAATAATATGTCCACATTTTAATGGCCTTTTTATTTTTATTAGTTAGCAATGGATAAAATGCTCCCACAAAATAAATTGTCTCTGTCTAGGGGTCACAATCTGCATTCAAAGATCTTCCTAGAAGCTTTGTCATTGGTCGAGATTTGTCTGTCTACTTCCTGATTGGTTAGTCATTTCGACCGGGTTTTTTTGACCAATGACAAAGGTTCTAGGAACATCTTTGAATGCAGATTGTGGCCCCTAGATGTGTCACAGAGACTACAGAGTGTTTTACTCATTGCTGGCTGTCTGAATACCAAAACAAAATGAATAAAAAAGGTCATTACAATGTTGACATATTATTGCTTATAAGGAGCTTTACATTAGTTTTTCTTTTTGTGTTTTTCTTTTAGGTTTTATGACCTCAATTACTGTGACATCACAAACAGCAGATAAATCTGAGCACTTGTTGGAGCCAGAAAACCCCAGACCACAGAAAATCTACTGAATGTTAAGCTCAGAAAAGAAAGAAAAAAGAAATACAAAAACATTTTTTTTAAACGGTCAGGTTTTGTGGGTGCAATTGAGCTAAAAAAAATTTATTTTAAATGTCACAATCCCTTCAATTATACGGGTGAGGTGACCTAAGAGTTACAGTTATAGTATAAATTTGCCAATAGTGGTGGTATACACAGGTAACTAGTGCACTGACCTCTCCCTTCTTAACGGTCATGGATTGCCTGCGCGGAGTGATCTCTTCGTTGATACTGGACAAGAAGTTCTGGGAGATGCGAAAGGCGTCTTGTAACAGAGTGCAGTCTGGGTGGCCAGGAGGAGTGTGTTTCAACAGGTCCTATGCAAAAGAATACAAATAAAAGGCAGAAGCAAGTGATAGGAGGAGTTGTATATTTGAGCGCTACAATGATTCACTCCTGTGAATCTTTTTACTATCTGAAGTGCTCGTAACTATGCTGTAATCATTAGGTAGGGCAGTGATTCTCAAAATGGGGTCCAAGGCACCAACCAGCACATCAGGAGCAATTTGGGGTTCAGCGTCTTGCTCAAGGACACTAACTCTGGGGGAGCCCGGGTTCGAACAGGCAACCTTGCGGTTACCAACCAGCAACTCTACCTCTGAGCCACCGCCGCCCCTTAGGAATCAAATGGACACTTATGGGTCTGTAACTCCGAGAGTGTCCATTTGTACACTCTCACAGTTAAATTGAAATTAAAATGGTTGAGAATCACTGCTAGAGCGTAGAGCTGTTACAAATCTTTTCTTATTGGGGTCCACTGGCATGTCTTTTCAATTTGGGGGTCCGCGGGCTAATTGGGTCCGTGACATGAAAAGGTTCTAGAGAACCACTGATGTACTTACATGCAGAACGAGGGTGCTGCGGGTCACTCGGTCCACGGGTTTATACAGAAGAGCTGTCCAGAATGGAAAGATTATGGTTAAGTTAGTTAATTGGCTGGTTTCAGTGTTGACGGGGCCAAACATTGCATGTTGGAATATTCATTAAAAAATGATAACATTTCCATTGCTTTGAGACGCTAGTATACGTACTTTCCAGTGAACTTTTTGCGGACTGGTCCTTGCAGTCCTTTGTGCTCTTGACTTTGAGATTCTACGGTACCAGGAGGATCCACGACGTCCACACAAACAAAACAAACCAAACCAAACCTAATTAAAAATCACAGCCATTACTGTGCAAGGAACATTAGACCCGTTCAGGACAAGAAACCCCTTTTGGTGTTTTAAAGCATTATGTTATACTTTAGCTATTGAAAAATAGCAGATCTACAAGCACTCGGTGCCGCGCTAGGAGCTTGTCGATCTGCTATTTCTTTTGAAAAATTGTGAAAATGCGGCGCAAATCTTTGAATATATATTCTTTCAGAGTGAAAGTTTTTTTTTTTTTAACTCAAATCTTTGCTTCCGGGGGTGGGTTCCCGGAACTCCATATCTTCAGATGGAGGGGCCAATTACATATCATTTTTGGGGGTCCTTGACGTAAAAGATAGTTTGAAAACCACTGACATAGAAACAGAGGTTTTTTCAGAAAACTGTCAGGATTTAGAAGAATCTTTTGTAGAATAGTCCTCAGGTCAAAATGGGCTTAAAGAATGGGCCTGGAACTAACATAATCAGCTTAAGACATGCAACCCACGAGGATAATAAATAACAGCCCTGTCACCACTTCTCTGATGGGGGCAGCTGTGTAGGGTCAAACGCTGCATGCCACTCTCAAAAAGGCCCCTAAGGCCCCTGCTGTGTCTGTGGCAGGGGCTGAAATCCTGTAAGAGGGAACATTTGGACAAAAACAGCAGATCTACAAGCTCTCAACGCGTCGCGGTCTGGAACTTCCGCACCCCCCTACCCCCCACACGGAGTTGCACCACTAACTTCACACGGGTGTGATTTCTTTTTTTATATGATTTTTATCCCACGATTTGTGTAACCCATTTTTCACCCCTGTGTCAATTATCTAATGTGATCCTGGGCTTTACACACCCTCCGCCAACCTAGTCCCCATATATGGGGGACATGGGGAGAGCAACGGACTTGAACTCATGCTTCCATTCATGCCCGAGAGTCCAAGTTGCTCCGACAGCGGGGGAGTTTCCCTGGTTGGACGGACGTAGCGCGTGGAATTAAGGAACACGTTATTCCAACCAGTTCCTTTCCCCTCCATCAAGCGCCCCGGCCTGGCCAGGGGG
The DNA here is from genome assembly GCF_963924005.1 of Protomyctophum bolini. Taxonomy (NCBI): domain Eukaryota; kingdom Metazoa; phylum Chordata; class Actinopteri; order Myctophiformes; family Myctophidae; genus Protomyctophum; species Protomyctophum bolini. The sequence goes on along the minus strand of NC_137867.1, from coordinate 41,502,573 downwards.
AGGCAGTTTGCATTTCTTTCACCATAGCAAAATGCTGCATTTGTGGTCTGGAATAAGGGCAGTTGTTTTAACAGACAGAGGGTATAAAAGGGTTAAGGGGCGGAAGTCCCCTTTGATGTCCCTGGTGGTGTCTCTGCATGACCAGATGACATACCTCAGATATCTCCGCAAACTGTGCGTTCGCCTGGCAGCATTTGTCTACCGTCTCCACGGCAACCGTGTAGTTATCCACAAAGGCCCGGTACACGCCCAGCTGGCTGGCCTGGAGGGGAAGAAGACGAGGAAGAACTTTAAAAATACCATTTCACTTTGACAGCAAATTTCCATTTTATTTTTAGACATGTGTCTCTTGAATTAGTTTTCACTTAGTTTTAGTCACATTTTAGTCACCTGGAATGTTTTAGTGTTAGTCTAGTTTTAGTCGATTAAATCTACAGTTGGTTTAGTCGACTAAAATGTATTTTGGCGGGCCTTGATGCTGTCGTAATGGACGATTTTACTCTTGCTGAAAATAGCCGATCTACAAGCTCACAACGTGTCGCAGTGCGACGCGTTGTGAGCTTGTAGATCGGCTATTTTCAGCATGCAACCAAGTCTAAAATGACTTGTACTGGATCTCTTGTCCACTAGTCCCTTCCTAACATTTTAGTCTAGTTTTTATTTGTCGACGAAATTGTTAGTATATTTAGTCTTAGTTTTAGTCATCATAGCTTAGTTTTCATTCAGTTTCCAGTTAGTTTTCGTCAGTGAAAAAAGGTAGTCGAATAATTTAAAATTTTAGTTTTAGTCGACGAAATCATAACACTGTTCACTTCATAATAAAAGCACTTTGATGCATTACATTACAGTGGTACCGTCTCAAACATTGTCAGGACAAAGTGTATTCTATAATTTGGCCCACATACAGACAAACCCATTCTGAAAAGATGTTGTGCCAGGGACCGCCATTAAGAGAACAATGGCTGACATTTTGGTGACACACGTTTCAAAGATAGCAGATCTCCAAACTCACAACGTGTCCCATTGCAACACGCTGTGAGCTTGTAGATCGGCTATTTTCGAATAACCGCCAAAACCACCGCAAAATAAAATAGTACTTAAGTGTTAACTTTGGTTTAAACCGTTCCTGCATTTCGCTGGGGGAAACCCCCCATGGTACCCCCTCAAGGACCACCCCCCCGGACAACACTTTTTGAGAACCATTGATTTATTAGATAATAATGTTGTAAGGTTATGCATCGTATGCACGCCGTGCAGCAAGCATGACCTGACACGAGGCAATAGCACAGTGATGGATGAATATGGGCCAGGCAGCAACGTGCCTGCATGTATCCCCCGACCGCGCGTGAGTGCGCGTGTATGCGTGCTAGGGCATTCACTTCTAGTCATTTTTACTAGTTGACTAGTTGCCTAGTTTACTAGTCGACTAGTTGTTTAACTATCTATTATGTAAAAAAAAAACAATTATTTATTCTTTTTGGAAATAAATATTTGTACATTTAAAAACTGTGTACATTGGCCTACAAAATCGATAAAAAAATAAATAAAATAAACGTTTAGTACCAACAAGGTCGACTAGTGGATTTACTAGTCGACTAGTTGCTTAATGCCCTAGTGCGTGTGCGTGTGTGTGTGTGTGTGCGTGTGTGTGTGTGGGGTTCTTCTGATTCATGTTTACCGTGTGTTTCATCTTTTTACTCCCAACAGTGCAGCAGCTCTTACAGTCAGCAGTCTCCTATGGTGTTTTTTGTTCTGCTTTATTCGCCGTCATGTGGTAAAAACAGGCCTTTTATCTGCGCAGGACATGACTCCAGGCTGTCTGCTCTACACTCACATCACGTGTACATTACTACTACTACCACCACACACACACACACACACACACACACACACACACACACACACACACACACAGACTCTCTCTCTCTCTCTCTCTGCGTTTAGCCTCAGACTCTCTCCACTGCTATTATTAATGATCAAAGGACAACATTATCAGAGAGCAGCGACAGTTAAGTGTGCTTCTGCATGTGATTGACTTTATTATTAATGTCAATTGGCAGGATAAAAAAAGGAGTGGTTATTTTGATGCCCGGGGGAGTCCATGCAGGCACTTTACCAATAGAGCCCAAAACGTGAAATAATCTGGAATCAATTGTGAAAAGCGTGCTGATCCGTTTCTCAAAGTGCCTCGCGTGAATGAGAAATATTTTATGCCGTACTACAAGAGGTTCAAAATGTGAGCAAGATAATAACAAATACTGGTAAAAAAAATAAAAAATAAAAATGGAGGTCTACTATTTAACCACTTTCAACCTGTAGTCTTAGTTTACGCATGTTTCATGATAAATGCTTTTATGTGATGTATTCCCATGCTTTTGTTCTTGCTTAATGTAAGTCGCTCTGGATTAAGAGCGTCTGCTAAATGCCTAAATTGTAAATTGTAAATTGTAGTTTCTATATTTGGGCCTGGTATAGACAAAACATTCCAAGGATTAAAAACAATGAAATAATAATTGTATGGGGGGAGAACACTCCCCCCAGCGCCCACAGCGTGCCTCCCCAGCGGGAATCGAACCCAGGACCTTCTAGCTGTGAGGCGGCAGCACTACCCACTGTGCCCCCCAATAGCGCAGCACCTCTTACCAGCTTCTGGAAGAGGTCGCCCACACACTGCTGATGGCTCCAGTCCTGGACTCTGGGCAGCAGGGCGTCATAGAAGTCCTTGTGGATCTCGTGCAGCTCGGGAACCTTGAAGAAGATGGTCTCTATCTGCGGGAGGGTCAGCGTGGGCTGAGACGTGGTGGCCGCGGCCCTCAGAGGCTTCATGGGCTATGGGAAGGCAACATGTGGAACGTGACTGAACAGAGGCTTCATGGGCTATGGGAAGGCAACATGTGGAACGTGACTGAACAGAGGCTTCATGGGCTATGGGAAGGCAACATGTGGAACGTGACTGAACAGAGGCTTCATGGGCTATGGGAAGGCAACATGTGGAACGTGACTGAACAGAGGCTTCATGGGCTATGGGAAGGCAACATGTGGAACGTGACTGAACGCAACCGTGCAACGCAGGGGTTCCCAGTGGTGGAAAGTAACTAGGTACTTTTACTTAAGTACAATTTTGAGGTATTTGTACTTTACTTGAGTATTTCCAATTTCCAGTACTTTTACTTCCACTCCATTACATCTCGGAGCCAAATTTTTTACTTTTACTCCACTACAATTATTTGAAAACTTTAGTTACTAGTTACTTTGGCGATTTAAATTTTGATTAGAAAACATACAATAACCACTTCAACCCTATACATTTTGGCCATTTGAAAATAGCCGATCTTGAACGTGTGAAGTGGGACATTCTGCACAATGAGTACTTTTATTTTTAGTAAATCAATGCTAATATAAGTCTGAGAGAGTACCCATGGTCCATTAGGGACCCCACTTTGGGAACCACTGGTGTAATGTGAAGTGTGAACGGCTGAACGCACCATAATGTGATATTCTATTCAGTGTGTGTGTGTTCTGCGTGCGCAGAATTCAGAATGAAGCACACATCAGCATATATTTAGGGCCATTAACAGTAAAAATCACACCCGTGTGAACTGAGCGGTGCAACTATACTTGTATTGTGGGAGTATACTGTACTGTACGCCCGGTACAGTTTTATTGTTAGTTATACATTGTTCTTATATCGTTACAGTGCTCAGTGTGAATGGGCCTGTAGGCTGCTCAACTTTAGGTCACTTAGCAGTCTGTCAGTAAACGCTTAAGAGATAATACTTGCATTTAAAGCTACCGGTGGGGAACAAGCACTGATAGTATTGTGTATGGGCACGCACGTACATACGTACGCAGTGCACATGCACTGTGTGTGTGTGTGTGTGTGTGTGTGTGTGTGTGTGTGTGTATTATCGAACACTCACAATGAGCAGAGCCTCCAGTTGGCTCAGATAGAGCTCCTCACTGGCCAGAATTCCAGACAAAACCCACTTCCTCATCTCCAGCCCCTTCTCCTGGTCCAGCTCCACCTGTGTGTGCGTGTGTGCGTGTGCGCGCGCGTGTGTGTGTGAGTGTGTGTGTGTGTGTGTGCACGTGCGCGTGTGTTTGGATAGAGAAAAGGGACAGAGGAGAGAACAGAGAATGTACGTGAGAAAGGACATTCCTAACAGAAAGACAGACTTGCGCCAGCCAGGCTCATCTGCAGGGATTGTAATTGTAAACACGACCGTTTGATCTGCTCCGATCCACCCCCCACCACAGGGTTCAAACAGGAACCCTGCTGAGAACTGGTACATGGCTGTAAAGAATGTCTTCATGGTTCTAGAACACAACAGATTTGATTAAAGTCCATGGGAGTCTTAGAGGCCAAAGGTCATATAGTTGCTTAAGGGAGGGGGGGGGGAGTATTTCCTGGCCAGTATGGGACTATTCAGAGACATCATTCATTCTGACAGTAAAACATCCCCTGAAGAGTACAGTAGAGTACAGTAGACGGGGGTAGGCGGTCCTTTCTGACATGTTTTCATTTTCTTGATGAGTCAGTGTGCCACATTCGACATTCAATTTAATTATGGCGACACATATTTCCCACATATTTTCTTTCACATCAGGATATTGTAATGATCATTAATATACTCCCACCTATCTCCCATACTCCTACCCCATCTTATTTATCGGTCGCAGAGCACAGAGGGCCGATGAAGGACAACACAGCTAGAGATGTGCCGTACTGTATTTTACAGTAGGGTTAGGAAGGGACAGCGCTGCAGCGTGAACTGCACACGCACGCACGCACACAGACAGGCCAGTAAAACATCAGACAGCAGCAGCGACATCATTCGACCCAGTAAGTGGACGTAACATTTGACCCAGTAAGTTAACGTACCGACAGAGTGGACTCCAGCGACCCCGAGGACTGCGTGTCTCGACTGCTGCGGCTCTTGGAGCGGAGGAGGCGCGGCGAGGAGGGGCCGGGGGACGGCGGGCCAAAGGTCAGGGGGTCATGGTGGTGGTGGCGGTGCCCCTCCTCAGACGGGTCCAGGTCGTAGCCATAGGAAGGGGGGGTTCCGCCGTAGGACAGCTCTGGGGTCCGACATAAGGGGCAAAGGTCATACACAGAGTCAGACCGACAGACGGTGAGATGAGTTCATAGTTCATACAGTAAATGGAATAACTTCGCTGTGACGTAAATAGGTTTTCAATGTAATGTGGGTCCCGGGAGGTCTTTTAGATGGGTCCCAGCCCAGGGTGGGGGGACATTTTATGAGTCCTACTTCAACGACATTAGAGTACAGTACTGAGTACAGTATTGCATCCCAGGAACCCCCGGAGGGTGACATGATTGCGTCCTCTCTCAATTTAGCGAGTCTAAGGAATGTAAGGATGCAGGCTGTTTGCAGCACTGCGGGGGAAAGAATAAAACCGTTTTTTCCAATGGAAAACAGAAACTAATGATCAGCTATAGATTGTTCGATCGGTCATAAATCCACCACCATCTGTGACATTTTAGCATTCACATATATTTTGCTCAGTGCCATGTGTCTGTTTAAAGGAGCATTCAGTGATTTCAGTGATTTGGAAAAGAAACCCGGGTCCGTGCCGGTAAGATGTGCACATGCACGCACTACTATGTGACAGCCCAACAGCACACACACCAAAACCCGCCCCTGCTCGATCATGATTGGCATGATAGGCTCCTCTCTATTCTGATTGGATGAAGCCAAAAACGAAACCTACGGTTTTTGAAGGATTATCGCAACAAAACAAAAATAATAAGTGATATTTGATTAAATCACTGTGAAATCACTGAATATACTTTTAACCCGTAGGATGGGAACGCATCTGTGTTGCTTTAGCGTTGTAACCACTTTAACCATTATTTTAAACCTTGGCTGTTGAAAAATAGCAGATGAACAAGCTCATAGCGTGGTACCGAGTCTGAGTGTCGCGCATGAGCTTGTAGATCTGCTATTTCTGAACAAAACAAACATGAAAATGTGGTGCAAATATTTGAATCTTTCCCAGCGAACGTTTTAAACTAAAATCCTTGCGTCTGGGGGTCCCCAAACTGAAACAACATATTTTCAGTCGGGGGACTGACGGCCAAATACATATCGTTGCAGATCTACAAGCTCGAGCTTATAGGTCTGCCATTTTTGAAAAATCGAAGAACGACTGACATCGAGACATAGCTTTTTCAGAAAACTGTCAGGATGTAGAAGCCATTTTTAGAATCTGATCTCAGGTCAAAATGAGTTAATGGATTAAGTCTAAATGGACTGCTAAAACCATGCCAGACACAGAGGGATGTGTGGCAGTGGATAAGCACCGTGTTGTGCTACTGTCTCACAACATTATTTTATATTCCCTCAGCAGACAGTATACAGTATACAGACGTACAGTATACACCATACAGACGTATACACCATACAGTGCAAACCTCCTCCGCGACAGAGCTTTTGCTTTTGCTGCCCCAACCCTGTGGAAAGCACTACACAAAACACTCTGCCTGCAAACCTTCAAAACTGCCCTCAAAACACACCGCTTTAATATTGCTTTACCTAGCTATCTTTTTCTCAGTTTTTTATGTTTTCATCCCTTAGCTTTTAGTGTTTATTTCTTTTCTTTTTTTTTAAATAATTTTTAAACCACAATTTTGTAACCCATTTTTCACCCCTGAGTCAATTGTCTAATGTGATCCTGGGCTCTACACACGATCCGCCAACCTAGTGCCCATATATGGGGGACATGGGGAGAGCAACGTATACTTGAACTCATGCCTGAGTGTCCAAGTTGCTCCTTTACACCTGACAGGGGGGAGTTTCCCTGGTTGGACGTAGCGCGTGGAAGGAACATGTTATTCCAACAAGTTCCTTTCCCCTCCATCAGGCGCCCCGGCTGGCCAGGGGGAGGCAGTTTAGATACCAGGATTACTGCATGTTTTTTGTGAGGGTATACCTACCCTAGGGGACACGGGGAGAACATGCACACTCCGCACAGAAAGGCCCTTTCGCCAACCCCTCGGGTATGGGCACTGGTGACGCAAGGAGGAAACACGCCTGCACCAGCACCCACAGCGCCCCGAGCGGGAATCGAACCCAGGACCTTCTAGCTATGAGGCGACAGCACTACCAACTGTGCCACCGTGCCCCGCGTTTATTTCTTTTCTAATACATTTATTTTTTGCTATACCTCTGCCCCCCAATGTAAAGTGTCTTTGGGTACTCTAGAAAAGCCAGTCCTTGCTGTAGCAAAGATGAAGTTGTAGCTGAATTACAATAAAAGATCATAAAATAAATTAGGGCAAGATTTCAGCCCAATAAGCAGTGAGGGGTGCTCTTATCATCGTACATAATTTGCTCGTCCACATATGACGTACATTCTCCTTTCATTGTCAATGGCATTTCATGTTTGTGTTAGGACAAAAATCTACACTAAAAAAAACAGAAAATTCCATTGATTGCGCATATATTAGAGAATAGCTTCTGACGGTCATGTAGTGTATTGATATACCTCACAGTTATGCATTGTCGTTATGTGATGTCATTCGTCATGTTGTTCGGCGTTTTGTTTGTGTCGTTGAAGACGAACGACCACAGTGCAAAATGAACCCCTCTGGCTTTTAATCTTGTTGTTGTCATCTTGGAGGGGATGTCTATGTTCAAACTCGCCTTCTTTGTCTTTATCTTTCACACATAGATGTATATCAACCTCTGCTCTGAGCATCATCATTATCTTGACTTGTCACTGTTCAGACAGAGAGCATTGGGAACTCAAGACAGTGACACACACACCAAATGTATAGCAATCTGGACAGTCAGCAATAAAACAAGGCTAGGCTTATTTATCTACTGTGGGGGACTGGTATGTTTAAGAAGAGACTACAGAACGAACGTGCCCACCACCACCACCACCACCACCGACTGCATGGAAAAACAGGAAAGAGAGGATTCCAGAAGCTAGGGGGAGATAGAAATGGTTCCCCGTCAGTGTTGTTTTTTTAGTTTTTTTTATATATTTTTATAATTCAAATTATTTGCCAACTACAATCAGTGGCTTGCCCCTTGCCTACCTTTCGACTACCGTTTTTCACTAACGAAAACTAAAACTAACCTATGATGACTAAAACTAAGACTACCAAGTATACTGACAATTAAATGTTTTCGTCAACAAATAAAAACTAGACTAAAATGTTAGGAGGGGACTAGTGGACAAGAGATCCAGTATAAGTCATTTTACACTTGGTTGCATGCTGAAAACAGCAGATCTACAAGATCCACAACGCATTGTGACTAAAACCATATGTAAACTATTCAAAAGACTATGACTAAAACTAAAATCTAATTTTGCTGCCAAAAACAACACTGGTCCCCGTGAAGAGAGAAAACAAGTAGAACCCGACCGATGCCAGACCACCGGGTATTACCAATGTTTTGATCCATATGTAAATTAATTCATATAAAATACACACACAAAATATAATACACGTTGTTTTATGAATTATATCAAACATCAATTATGAAAATGTATTAATTATACACTGAACAAGCAAACTATAAAACAAGCATGTATTCAGAGCTAATCATAACATTTAAAATAAATTGCTGCTCTACAAGCACACAATGCCACACACCGAGACACGTTTGTGAGCTTGTACATGTGCTATTTTTAATGAATTTTAAAAGGTAAAGACTCAGGACAGATCGCATGATGGCTGATATACTGTATATCGGCGAAAAACCGATGGCCGGGCTCTAAAAGCTAGAGAGATGCGAAGGACCAGAGAGCAGGAGAGAGAAACCAAACGGAGAACCAAAGACAAGAGAGAGAATGAACACACGAGCTGCGACTACCGGAGGAAGAGACTACAGCAGACCAGGACAAGACTACCGGAGGAAGAGACTACAGCAGACCAGGAAAAGACTACCAGAGGAAGAGACTACAGCAGACCAGGACAAGACAAGACTACCAGAGGAAGAGACTACAGCAGACCAGGACAAGACAAGACTACCGGAGGAAGAGACTACAGCAGTCCAGGACAAGACTACCGGAGGAAGAGACTACAGCAGACCAGGACAAGACTACCGGAGGAAGAGACTACAGCAGACCAGGACAAGACAGACTACCGGAGGAAGAGACTACAGCAGACCAGGACAAGACTACCGGAGGAAGAGACTACAGCAGTCCAGGACAAGACTACTGGAGGAAGAGACTACAGCAGACCAGGACAAGACAAGACTACCGGAGGAAGAGACTACAGCAGTCCAGGACAAGACTACCGGAGGAAGAGACTACAGCAGTCCAGGACAAGACTACTGGAGGAAGAGACTACAGCAGTCCAGGACAAGACTACCGGAGGAAGAGACTACAGCAGTCCAGGACAAGACTACCGGAGGAAGAGACTACAGCAGACCAGGACAAGACTACTGGAGGAAGAGACTACAGCAGACCAGGACAAGACTACTGGAGGAAGAGACTACAGCAGACCAGGACAAGACTACTGGAGGAAGAGACTACAGCAGACCAGGACAAGACTACCGGAGGAAGAGACTACAGCAGACCAGGACAAGACAGACTACCGGAGGAAGAGACTACAGCAGTCCAGGACAAGACAGACTACCGGAGGAAGAGACTACAGCAGACCAGGACAAGACTACCGGAGGAAGAGACTACAGCAGACCAGGACAAGACTACTGGAGGAAGAGACTACAGCAGACCAGGACAAGACAGACTACCGGAGGAAGAGACTACAGCAGACCAGGACAAGACTACCGGAGGAAGAGACTACAGCAGACCAGGACAAGACTACTGGAGGAAGAGACTACAGCAGACCAGGACAAGACTACTGGAGGAAGAGACTACAGCAGACCAGGACAAGACTACTGGAGGAAGAGACTACAGCAGACCAGGACAAGACTACTGGAGGAAGAGACTACAGCAGACCAGGACAAGACTACTGGAGGTAGAGACTACAGCAGACCAGGACAAGACAGACTACTGGAGGAAGAGACTACAGCAGACCAGGACAAGACAGACTACCGGAGGAAGAGACTACAGCAGACCAGGACAAGACTACTGGAGGAAGAGACTACAGCAGACCAGGACAAGACTACTGGAGGAAGAGACTACAGCAGACCAGGACAAGACAGACTACCGGAGGAAGAGACTACAGCAGACCAGGACAAGACTACTGGAGGAAGAGACTACAGCAGACCAGGACAAGACTACCGGAGGAAGAGACTACAGCAGTCCAGGACAAGACTACTGGAGGAAGAGACTACAGCAGACCAGGACAAGACTACCGGAGGAAGAGACTACAGCAGTCCAGGACAAGACTACCGGAGGAAGAGACTACAGCAGACCAGGACAAGACAGACTACCGGAGGAAGAGACTACAGCAGACCAGGACAAGACAGACTACCGGAGGAAGAGACTACAGCAGACCAGGACAAGACAGACTACCGGAGGAAGAGACTACAGCAGACCAGGACAAGACAGACTACCGGAGGAAGAGACTACAGCAGACCAGGACAAGACTACCGGAGGAAGAGACTACAGCAGACCAGGACAAGACAGACTACCGGAGGAAGAGACTACAGCAGACCAGGACAAGACAGACTACCGGAGGAAGAGACTACAGCAGACCAGGACAAGACTACCGGAGGAAGAGACTACAGCAGACCAGGACAAGACTACCGGAGGAAGAGACTACAGCAGACCAGGACAAGACTACCGGAGGAAGAGACTACAGCAGACCAGGACAAGACTACTGGAGGAAGAGACTACAGCAGACCAGGACAAGACTACCGGAGGAAGAGACTACAGCAGACCAGGACAAGACTACCGGAGGAAGAGACTACAGCAGACCAGGACAAGACTACCGGAGGAAGAGACTACAGCAGACCAGGACAAGACTACTGGAGGAAGAGACTACAGCAGACCAGGACAAGACAGACTACCGGAGGAAGAGACTACAGCAGACCAGGACAAGACTACCGGAGGTAGAGACTACAGCAGACCAGGACAAGACTACCGGAGGAAGAGACTACAGCAGTCCAGGACAAGACAGACTACCGGAGGAAGAGACTACAGCAGTCCAGGACAAGACTACCGGAGGAAGAGTATACAGCAGACCAGGACAAGACAGACTACCGGAGGAAGAGACTACAGCAGTCCAGGACAAGACTACTGGAGGAAGAGACTACAGCAGTCCAGGACAAGACTACTGGAGGAAGAGACTACAGCAGACCAGGACAAGACAGACTACCGGAGGAAGAGACTACAGCAGTCCAGGACAAGACTACTGGAGGAAGAGACTACAGCAGACCAGGACAAGACAGACTACCGGAGGAAGAGACTACAGCAGACCAGGACAAGACAGACTACCGGAGGAAGAGACTACTGGAGGAAGAGACTACAGCAGTCCAGGACGAGACAGACTACAGCAGTCCAGGACGAGACAGACTACAGCGGTCCAGGACGAGACAGACCTCGCTCAACTCACTGCACAGTCAGGGGAAGTCCATGTGAAAGGCCGCACGGTGTTATATGTGGCCGTGAGATTAGCCCATTTAGACCCGAGGACGATTCTACAAATGTCTTCTAAATCCTGGCAGTTTTCTTGAAAAACCCCATGTTTCAATATCAGTCATTCTCAAACATTCAAGGACCCCCACAAATTACGTGTAATTGACCACCCATCTGAAAATGTTGTTCCAGAGACCACCCTAGCCCTGAATGGGTTAAATACATCAGCCATGGAATTGGATGAATAACACATCCTCTCTCATACTGACAGAAAAACCAAACCCCCCCCGTCTTTTCAGCGGACGGACCGACGGGCACGGGCACGCACACGCACACGCACACAATCACAAAAGTTACAAAAACAACGCTTCAATATACACACACAGGAATGATCCGTACTGTGTTTGGTCATAAATGTAGGGATTTAAAAATGTTTTCCTTTTCCATAAATAATCTGCCTTCTTGACATGCGTGCAAGAGAAGAGAGAATGCTTGACTGTGAGAAAGAAGAGTGTGTAACTGTAGTCGTACAATAGGTTCTCCTCAGTTAGCGGTCAGAGTTGATTTCGTCGACGAAAAATGTTCCACTGACAAAAACGACATAAAAACTAAACAATAACTAAGCCATGATGACTAAAACTAAGACTAAATATACTGACAATTTTGTTGATAAATAAAAACTAGACTAAAATGTTAGGAAGGGACTAGTGGACAAGAGATCCAGTAAAAGTCATTTTACACTTTGTTGCATGCTGAAAATAGCCCGATTTACAAGCACACAGCGCGCCGCGCTGCGTCGCATTGCGAGTTTGTAGCCATTTTCAGCGAGTATAAAATCAGTCATTGCGACGGCATCAAGGCCCGCCAAAATACATTTTAGTCGACTAAATCAACTGTAGATTTAGTCGCCTAAAATCTCAGGAAATGTAGTCAACTAAAACTAGACTAACACACATTCCAGGTGACTAAAATGTGACTAAAACTAAACTATTCAAAATGACTATATGACTAAAACAAAAATAGAAATTTGCTGCCAAAAACAACACTGGTGCTGTGCTCAGTGCGCCGCGGCGCGACTCCACCAAAATGTTGGTGAGGAAGTGTCCAGGCAGGTCCGTCCGGAACGCTCAGCAATTCATCAGCTTCAGAGCGGAAACAGGCTCTCTGCACAAGGTCATCTCTTCGCAAACACCTCCCTGCCCCACTTTTAGCACACACACACACACACACACACACACACACACACTCTCTCTGCCGTTATGATTATCTGATCCCATATGATTCCAATTTTAAGAATTCTTCCTTTACGTTTAAAATTTTAAAAAGAGAATCCCCATGACTGTAGGATGGGCCACGGTGCTAGGAGACTGAAGAGAATAAGTACAGCCTAGAGAAGGAGCTCCTGCACACTTTCTGGATCAATGCAACTCTCTTAACCCATTCTGACCTGAGATCAGATTCATACGAGGTTTCCACTGTGGACACACACTGGTCTGAATAACCCATTCTGACCCGAGATCAGATTCTAAAAATGTCAGTCGTTCTGTCGATTTTTCAAAAATAGCAGACCTACAAGCTCGTATCGCGCCACTCGGTGGCGCGATATGAGCTTGTAGATCTGCTATTTTTCAATAGCTAAAGCATAACATGATGCCAAAATGCCAACACCAAAATGGGTGCCCGGTCAGAATGGGTTAATAGAAGACCTTCGTATAATGGGGGAATATAATAGCTTTTGTTTCCGATGAAGGTCATTTGACCGAAAGCTTGGCATTACTGATCCAAGAATTACCTCTGAAATGCCTAACAAAAACACATGCCATAGGAAGTATAACTTATGGTCACGTTTCCCCTATAGGAAATGTTACCATACAAAATCACTCACATTCAGAAATGTTCTAAAGTTTGACTTATATGGAAAAAGAGATTTGTTTTTGGCGTTTTTTCATTTATCGATAGTTACAAGTGAAAATAGACAGGAAAGAGGGAGAGAGAGAAGGGGAGAGACATGCAGCAAAAATGTCGTCATGAACGGGACTCGAACACACAACACGCTGTCAGGCCAGAGCCTATATGTGGCATGCGCCTGGACCACTAGGCCAGCGGCACCCGGTAAAAGAGCCTTTGACAATTTCCATAAGCCGACACAAGTTACACAACACATAAAAACAGGCCTGTCTCGCCTCAATGTTTACAACCTATGTTTGCACAACCAACGCAAACATAGCTTGTGTGACTTTTACAAAGTCAAAACTTCACGTGGAGATGCAGCTTAGCAGCCCAATGTAGTCAAAAGCAAAGCATTCTGAACTGGAAGAACAACTGGCATACACTGGATAACAGTGTATAACTCTGCAGAGCTAAAGAGACAATAGCATTGCCATGCTTCATTCATTGCTTGCAGTGTTGTGTTCGCCGACTACCTTTTTACACTGACGAAAACGAAATGGAAACTAAATAAAGAACTAAGCTATGATGACTAAAACTGAGACTAAATACACTGACAATTTCGTCAACAAATAAAAACTAGACTAAAATGTTAGGAAGGGACTAGTGGATGCACTAATTGGTTGCATGCTGAAAATAGCAGATCTACAATTTTAGATCGGCTATTTTCAGCAAGTGTAAAAACACTCACGTCATTACGACGGCATCAAGGCCCGCCAAAATACATTTTAGTCGACTAAATCAACTGTAGATTTAGTCGATTAAAACTAGACTAACACTAAAACATTCCAGGTGACTAAAATGTGACAAACTCAATGAAAACTATTCAAGAGACTATGACTAAAACTAAATTTGCTGCCAAAAACAACACTGATTGCTTGACACGTCACAGTAATTGTGAAACCTTTTTCAAACTTTACAAATGTATGAAATGGGACGGATGGCGTTAAGGTTTACTGTTCCTTCGGCATACTTTCAGTTCCACACCCAAGCTACAGCTCTGAATGGTTTGAATTGTGCAATAAAGCTGTAATAAATGCACTCTAATGATATTACATAAGATAGCTTATAGGCTATATACTGTAAGCTATAGGGCTCTGGATCAGTGGGAGATTTGATTTCACTTGGCTATCTCGGAACATGTATTTGTGTTGTTTTTTTTATCCCCCAGACTTTAAACGTTACGAGAATGAGCTTTAACCTTAGCCCTCACAATTATTTACTCGATGTGGGATAATGTGGTTTTTCACAATAGAGTACTGTATGCGCATGCATACAGTTAGTGGCAAATCGAGTGGCAAAGTGAGTTTAACGTTGTTTAACCCATTCTGACCGGGAATCCATTTTGGTGTTAGCATCATGTTATGCTTTAGCTATTGAAAAATAGCAGATCTACAAGCTCATAGCGCGCCACCAAGTGGCGCGCTACGAGCTTGTAGGTCTGCTATTTTTGAAAAATCGAAGAACGACTGACATTTTTAGAATCTGATCTCAGGTCAGAATGGGTTCATCAGACCAGTGTGTGTCCCAGTGGAAACCTCGTATGAATCTGATCTCAGGTCAGAATGGGTTAATGAAATTAGATGTTTGGATGTCCAGGCCATAAAGTACATATTTTTTGCCACTCAGTAGTAGGTGTTCCTGCATGACTTCCAGGTATGATGATGATGATGATGTCGTCACGTGCATACTGCATATACCCTCCATAGTTAATAATCTATAATAATCTATCTACAGACTATAGGCATGTCAACAATGCTAAAACAGTTCATTACTTGCGCAGGCAGAGCGCGCAAGTAAGGTGGTTTATCCGGCGCTTTGAGCGTATGCCGTGGTACACATACAGATTTCGAGAGTGACGTAATGCAGATATGTACGTATGAATGCCGGGGTATAACTGGCTCTCGGTGGTGACGTAATGCAGATATGTTTCAGTGTCGGGTGGATTAAAGGTAATGCCTCTATGTATACCTCTATGTATGTAATCTGACACCTATCTTTATCACGTCACCATTGAAAGCCAGTTATATCCCGTCATTGATACATATCTTCATTACGTCACACTCAAAATCAGTATATATATACACCACGGCATACGCATACTACTTTCCAGCTTACATACGTTACCTGTTAGCTAATCAATATTGAAACATATCGTAATTACGTCACCATTGACGGCCAGTTATAACCTGACTTTGGTATTTAATTACTTGCGCAAGCAGAGCGCGCAAGTAATAGTTTTCGTCCAGTGCTTCGATGCGTATGTCACCGTTTGATGTGTATGCGCCGTGCCAGCGTATGATGTAATGCTCGATATGGCAGTGGTGTCAGATTACATACATGTATACATAGGGGCATTACCTTTAATCCACCCGACACTGAAACTAATCCTTATTACGTCACCATTGAGAACCAGTTATACCAGTTATACCCCGACATTGGTACATATCTTCATCACGTCATATGCTGCTACGGGACATCCTTATTACGTCACCATTGAGAACCAGTTATACCAGTCATACCCTGACATTGGTACATATCTTCATCACGTCATATGCTGCTACGGGACATCTTTATTACGTCACCATTGGGAGCCAGTTATACCTTGGCGTAGCGGTCGACTGTAGTTGCACGCTCTGCTTGCACACTAGAAGGCCATTTATGGCCTACTTTTGTGCAACAGGGGACTTGCTTCTCTCAGAGGCTGAGTTTGAGAAATAACTGTGTTGTATTGTTGTTTCTTTTGTTTGTTTATAGCTTTGTATAAGACTACCAATAAAAATGATCCTTAAAAAAACTAAAATAAAAATCTAGCAAAAAATACCCAGTCCAACATACTTTAGATTAGATGGACTGAATTATAGTGAGGTTTGGTATAGAGGTCATTCATACTTTAGATTAGATGGACTGAATTATAGTGAGGTTTGGTATAGAGGTCATTGTCTCTTGCACCGTTTTGAAGCTCGACGTGGAGCTCCTTTGCTTTGCTATGCTTTCCCAGTTCCCACACAACCATAATGCCCAACTAAGAATAGCATCCAAGGATGTGTGAAGACAGCTTGGCCAAACAACTGGTTCTTAAGCGCCCAGGCACCATGTCAGGAGAATAATCCATCATCAACAAAACTCTCTTCCTGTTAAGTGTAACACATACAGTACTAACAGGCAGGTTTTAGAAGGCCATAGCAGCAGTTTTCATATAGGAGCCTCTAAAGCCCCAGTGGCTCAACAGCAGCCCTGCTGCGCTGCTGGCGCTCCATTCTATAGCTATGGTGCAGTCTGGGCTCCATTCTATAGTCATGGTGCAGTCTGGGACCGTGTTAGGGCTCCATTCTATAGCCATGGTGCAGTCTGGGACCGTGTTAGGGCTCCATTCTAGAGTCATGGTGCAGTCTGGGACCGTGTTAGGGCTCCATTCTATAGCCATGGTGCAGTCTGGGACCGTGTTAGGGCTCCATTCTATAGCCATGGTGCAGTCTGGGACCGTGTTAGGGCTCCATTCTATAGCCATGGTGCAGTCTGGGCTCCATTCTATAGCCATGGTGCAGTCTGGGCTCCATTCTATATCCATGGTGCCGTCTGGGACCGTGTTAGGGCTCCATTCTATAGCTATGGTGCAGTCTGGGCTCCATTCTATAGCCATGGTGCAGTCTGGGACCGTGTTAGGGAGGCTCCATTCTATAGCCATGGTGCAGTCTGGGACCGTGTTACTGTTAGGGCTCCATTCTATATCCATGGTGCAGTCTGGGGCCGTGTTAGGGAGGCTCCATTCTATAGCCATGGTGCAGTCTGGGACCGTGTTAGGGAGGCTCCATTCTATAGCCATGGTGCAGTCTGGGACCGTGTTAGGGCTCCATTCTATAGCCATGGTGCAGTCTGGGACCGTGTTAGGGCTCCATTCTATAGCCATGGTGCAGTCTGGGCTCCATTCTATATCCATGGACCATGGTGCAGTCTGGGACCGTGTTAGGGAGGCTCCATTCTATATCCATGGTGCAGTCTGGGACCGTGTTAGGGCTCCATTCTATAGCCATGGTGCAGTCTGGGACCGTGTTAGGGAGGCTCACAGTAAAGTCACAGCAGAGTTAAATGAACACAGAGGATTTTACTTTGCAGGTGAATGTAATTAAGCGACTAGTTAGAAAAGAAAACGGAGCAGTACTCCAGAAAGTGGTTCTCAGAATGGAGAGAACTATAAACTGGCCCATTGATTCCTCCAGGCAGGAGAAAACAAAGACATGCTATTCAGAACGCTACTCCCTTCATCCTCACTGGAGTGACATAGAGCAGTGGTTCTCAACCTTCTCAGGCTGGGACCCCCAAAATAACCACCTTTGAACTGGGGGACCCCCACCCTGAGAAGCACTTGGAATTGCAGGAGTTCAGTTGAGATATTATATTTAGTCTATTCAAATATGGTGAAAACAGCAATCTACAAGCTCACAACGCCTAGCAATGTGAGGCGTTGTGAGCTTGTAGATCGGCTATTTAAAAGAAATGCAGAAATAGCAGATCAAGCTTACATATCTGTAAGTTGATCAACTATTTCCAATATTTTGCGGGGAGGAAAAATAATAAAAGTGAGAAGTGATTACGAAGGCAAGCAGAAATACAAATTGTAACATTTCAATGTTCAATGCACAATGCAGTTATGCAATTATATCGTTAACCTCAATTATTTGTGTGACAATCGCTCGTCAACTTAAATGTGTAATAGTGACAGCCCTAACGCAAATATCACGCTAGAAGTTATATTGACCCCTTTTATGGACAATTATGTCTTCAGAGTTAAGACAGTAAGCCTGGCTGTGTCAACAGTATTCTAATGAACACAGTCATATCTTCACATGTGCGAGAACACAACTTCTTTCACTTCACTGCAGTGTTTGCTAGAGGACATTTGAGTGAAGGAGGAGGATGTATACGTACCCGATGTTGGCCCAGACAAGCGACCGCTGTGTCGGCCTGTGTATTCTGGACATGCCAACACCGGATTAAACATACTAAATATGGAGAGCATCAATTGCTTTTAGCAGACAGGAATAATTTATATCACAAAGTGCTATGAAAATAATGGTAAAAGGGCAAAATATGTTATTGATCCACGACAGAAAGGGGTGAAAACGTGGGATTTCTATCCTCAGTAATTGAACGATGGTCTCTCTGTCCGTCGCCTCTCTAATGGCCATGTTATGGATCTGTGGTGAGAAGTTGCACCTTTCTGCAGAAGATTTCAATGTGTGACGTTAAAAGGTTTGGTGGTCCATTTTATGGCTCTGGCAAATGGATTCTCTTCCTGACTGTCTGCACGGTCACCAGGGAGATCGCAAGGTCAAATGGAAGAGCCCGTACAGAATGCTGGGGACAAGGGCTTTTTAGACACCAGACTTGATGATGACCCTGGCTGGCGTGGCCCATGTTTTCCACACTTTATAAGAGAGGGCGAATGGAAAAATATAGCTAGATTTATCCATGGTGCACTTTATATTGACTTTGTGATGACATGCGGGTCCCTTGCCTGCCTTACAAAGAGTACACTTTGCATCCCACCACTACCTACGAAGGGCATTCTCTATCATATCCATCGCAGGCTGGGCTGAACCAGAGTGGCGTAGACTAGGAGAGTGGCGTCATTGAGGGGGCAGAAAACTGAGCGCTCGATCGAGCGCTGTTCATGCAGCCCTGGAGTGAGACAAGCAGGAGATTTAAATACATTGTTTTCAATGAGGGCGGCGCAAATATCAGAAATTTTAGGCATGTGTGTAACATGCCAACTGTTTTAAAGAATTGTACAGTGACAACTAAAGTCTCTGTAATGTTTATGCTGTACTATTACAAAAATAGTACCGTTCATTTCATGGGACTGGCCCCATGAAGTGAACGGAGTTATCACAACTCTCTCATCTAAACGGCGCTGACCTGGGCTGATCTATCAGCATGGCAGTCCTCCCTCACCACCACCACCACCGTTTGTTTATTTTTTCCATCTCTGACATAAGCGTCACACCCATCAAGGTTGACAAGAACCAGGCTTGTTGGAAATGTAGAATCTATTATCGGGGGTCGACCTAAAGAGACTTGACTTGACTGTATGTTTTGGCAAACAGGGCACAGGGCATTAGCCAACCAAACATCAGCACATCCTGGGCCTGTCTGAAGTGTCTGCAAGAGCGGGAGGCACTTAAGAAACCGCAGAGGCCCGTTGGAGGCAGCCAGGAGGCCCACCGGCACTCGGCTCTGATCTGCTGAGATGGGAGCAGCCTAAAATTAGTGTAGGGTCTGAAGTGGGGGCCGCCCCAGCCCGGCACACCTACTAATCAGCAGGGCCTAAATAGCTCACGGTGGTCAGAGCAGTGCTTGTAATGCCCTTCATAAAAGAGAATGAAAAAAAGACCACTCCAGTCTGCGATCACACTGAAAACGAAACACAGACGAAAAGCACATGTGTCCAAGTGCACGTGCATATCGGACACAGAGACACATGGCAGGAAAAGAAGATTGCATTTTTACCTGTGGTACAAACATGTTCCATCTGACATATCCAATGAATAATTCACATCTCAACACATGTGCGCGACTTTACGAGTGAATGAGTCTAGACATTGTAATGTGTGCATTTTAGACATGCGTGGATGGCATTAACCCATAACCTTTATCAAGTAGCAAAATGGGGAAGAAAAACATAAACAAACAGTATTAGCTTGTGTTTGACTACGATAGATAAATGATGAGCATACTGTAGTTAAAAGCAGTCGTTCACCTAATAAAAGGACTCATTTTCTATCAATTGCACAACCCATGACGCGTTGAATTCATGGAATATCTTTTTGTTTTTGTTGCATTCCTGAGCCTTGCCATCGGTCAGTAGGAGTCTAGGAGACTCTGCAGGTCATCAACTTATTGGCTTAGGAACGCAAAAAAAGAAAATGTAAAAATATTTCCGTGAGTTGAAGGCTTCATGTTGTGTGTAATTTTTTTTAATGAACTACAGCAACAAGACAAGTGCAAGGAAACTCCATGAATGTTAAATCATTCATCATTTCCCATTTTTTGGACCAGCATTAAATATTAGTGCACGTTTCATCAGCTTCACCTGACGATGTGCATTTTTTAAAGTCTCTTGATTGGCTGAGCCATCAGCAATCTGCCCAGCAACACAGGCTAACAATAATAGTAGTCTTTAATGTTTAACATTTAATTCAGTGACTGGACGGGACAATTTGGTCACGATGGTTGGTCGACCTTTACGCCCCAAGTTAAAAGATATATATTAAACATAAGCAGCACTATGAGCTGATTTACACTCCATCCTTAACCCATTTAGGATCGTCTTCCAAATCAGACAGTTTTCTGAAAAACCTATGTTTCTATGTCAGTGGTGCTCAAACCATTTCATTTCAAGAACCCCAAACATCATATGTAATTGGCCGCCGACGCCTATCTGAAAATATGTAGTTCCAGGGACTCCCCCAGAAGCAAAGATTTGATTTAAAAACGTTTGCTCTGAAAGAATATATTCAAAGATTTGCGCCACATTTTCACGTTTTTTCAAAAATAGCAGAACTACAAGCTCGTAGCGCGGCTTGTAGATCTGCTATATTTCAATAGCTAAAGCATAACATAATGCTTAAAACACCAAAAGGGGTTCCCTCCCAGAATGGCTTAAATTAGATTCTCAATTGCCCTCTGGGTCATCGTCACACTGATCAGGATTTCATTGTGTGCGCGGAGGAGAACATCCAAGGCATTTGCCTAAAGCTAACTGCGCGGCGGCCTGGTGGTGACAAAACAACAACGAGGTCCATGGGGTCAGGCTGTTGTTGAGAGGTGAACATACAATACAACTCATACAGTGCTTTACATTTCATTAGCCACTTCCCTCCTCCTCCTCCACACACACACACCCCGAGAGCAGCTGAGACATTCCATAAACACTTGGCCAGCCAGCCACAGCACAGAGGGCCCTTTGAGAGAGGAACTGTGGGAGGGGAGTTAAACACTACAGGACCAGGGGGTTGAGGCCGAACACGAGGGAAGATTATTGAGCCGGGTGGTGGGTGGGGGTGTGTGGGGGTGGGGTTATTTTGCGGAGGAGGATGGCAAGCCTCATAAAACATGTAAAAAAAGAAGAAAAAAACGGCCTCTATAATTAAGCCATACCTTTAAGAAAATCTAGGCCTGACCCAGGAGATGCCTATAGAGAGAAGGCTCATAATTTGAATTCTTCAAATAATCGGCTGTATTGCGACGTCGGCATTGTTGCCTAAGTGTCTAATATGAAAGAACAGCTACGCTATTCATCCCCATGCACTCCTTCAGCAGCTGCCGATGACTGGACTGGTGTACCAATGGCCCCTGTCTGAGCTCTCCCCTTTCCCTGTTGCACCGACCGTACAGATAGGGAGACAGGTGTCGCGCACGCACACAGGCGTGAGCCCCACGCACGCGTCGCGCACACACACACACACACACACACACACACACACACACACACACACACACACACACACACACACACACACACACACACACACACACACACACACACACACACACACACACACACACACACACACACACACACACACACACACACACACACACACACGTGAGTACTTCCTTATGTGTAGGCATGGGGGCATATACATGTATTCTGAGAAAAGGGAGAGGCTGGAATTCTTTCATTTTTCCTTGACCACCAAAACCTCCGATGTTGATATCCAGGTACAATCGTAGGTCTGTCTGGACTTCCTTTGGGGGGCTAAAGTATTCATGAGTCTGCAATTAACCAGGAGTGTGGTGGGCCGCCAGCACCTTTTCTGGCTCCTGCTGAGCCAGCACATCGTCACCTGAACGCGGAGGCACCAGCCATTCAGACCGTATTCAACACCTTTTCAAACAAGACACTTTCCCATTAGCGTCAATGCCACGGTGGGTCAGAGCGATCCCAAACACAGACAGACCTGCCTTGTGCCGACTAGGAGGCCATAGCTGAGGGTAACAGGCACGGTCGCTCCTTTTCCATCTCGCCCCCCACTACTCTACCTAGCTGTAAATAACAAACATAATTCATGTTGGTGATTATATAAAAAGGTATTATTCACTCTGTAAATCCGTGGACATCATAATAGCATGGTGATGCAATTACAAAACATACGGGCTACATGGAAGAAATGTGTTGAATAGAACTACCGTAAGTGGATTGTTTACACAGCACTGAAATAAAGCAGTCACCGTCTCCGTCTCTCTCATGTTATTCTTTCTTGCTTTTACAGAGTACAGAGATCGACTACTATAGTATACAATCAAATAAATCTGTATACAAGATCATTTCAATGCCACGCTATGAGCTTGTAGATCTGCTATTTTTCAATAACTAAAGTATAACACAATGCTTAAAACCCGCCCTGAATGGGTTAACCCCGAATTTCTCCCCGAGCGCCGGAATGAGTGCTGACTGTTCATAGTAGTTATAGGATGGATACAAAAACACTCCAAAAAGGAGTGGAGACTATTCTATTCTATTTTAGTCTGCCTAGTGCCTACCTAGTACCTACACAAAGTATGCCAGGTTGCCCATAGACAATTTAAATGCCAACAAAAAAAGAAAGTTCACATTTTTGCAGAGGAAACACTAATGGAAGACTTATCGTCTCGGCCATCATCCGATCAAGTATCCAGTGCTCTCATTCCTACTACTCACTGTAAAACCTAACCTTTTCATCATATTAGAGCAACAGCGATGCTGCTATGCAAATGAAGTACAAATTAAATTAACCACAATAGAAACGGTCTACCACTCACTCACTACTCGTCTCAATCACAGCCAAAACGCCATGACCACAGGCATGTCAGTGTCATGACAATAATTAATTATGGCAATATAGAGCCCAACATGGAGTTGGCCTCCTTAGAGACCTCCACGGCTAATCAGCAGGCTCTATAACACAGTCAGGCCTGACAACTGGCCTAGATAAGTAGAAAAAAAACCAAGAGATGGCACTGTGATTCTCCTATTCATAGAAAAGGGCAGACCCTTGAGATGTGTCAATTTTTAGACTGGCCATATTTTTTTGCACAACGATTAGAGGGGAGTAGTCTGCAGTGCAGAGTGCGTTGGTGACAGCACAGCGGGAGCTTTGTTTATGCAGGTCAGTGGTTCTTTCCTCACCGATGACGAGTCTGTACTGCCTGGGCACAGGCAGTCTGTACTGCCTGGGCACAGGCAGACCGTGCCACGGTTGCCACCATGCCACACACGCACACCTGGCAGGAGTGGCGAGCAGCAGTGAGCGCCGTGACATTTCTCTGACATGAATGATTTCTTACACATGAACATGTGTAAAAAATAAATAAACGTAAACATACACACAGAGTACAGGGGTCTGTCTGTGTATGTAAAAAGCCTGATTTAGTTTTAAGTTTAACCACAGACATATGACTTCATTCCATGTGTAAAGTAAAAGTCACAGAAAGCTTATAACAGAGCTCCTTTTAAACTATGACGTTAAGCTGACTTTACAGGGGGACATTTAATAGATTTTAGTGAGCGCTGTAATGTTTTATGATAAACATAGCAGCGAAACACTTTCCCACAGCTCCCTAGAAGACAGTAACCACAACAGAGAGCACTTTATATTGCGATTCTTTTTTACTCCAAAACCACTTGCTTGCCGAAGCTGTGATCCAGCAACGTGCACAGTAACGTTATTATGACATCAAATCCAGATTTATGGTAATCCACAAAGCATGGTTCACACGAGGTGGCAGCAGTCCCATTACCTAAGCAACTGGACCAATTTGGACAAACGTGACACTCTAGGCTCAGCACAGTGCCATGAGATTCATCCAAAGCAACCGTGAGAATCACTGAGAATATACTGTAAACAGTACTTCCCCGACTCGTTCTACCAGTAGTGACGTGTACCTTCGGTCTTCTTGCCTGGAGATGTAGACTATCTATGCATTTGCTCTTTGCCTAAACCACACCAACGCAACCAATGCGACTCCTTGCAACTGCCATTGCAATTTGCAAGGAGTTGCATTGGTGCAGTTTGGGCCTTAGAGATGTGTTATTATATCTCTTCTTTGGAAAGGTGAGGCAGTGAATAGAAAAATAACAGTTATAATTGTCTTCAACAACAGAGACAGGCAGGGCATATCTAACGGATTTCTGTATTTCAGTCACTGGAAAAGCATATACACGCTTAATCTCCATGCTGATTATATTATGGACAATCTGTGTGGTTATTGTTGTATGCTTTGCATCGAAACCAAAACCATGCTCTCCTATCACCTTGGTCATTATATAACAGCAGCAGTCTATTTTGATTGTGGCCTTAATCTGCTCAACGCAGTACAGTACAGTAGCTAGCACGTTTGGTGAAGGGTCGAGTACAGGCTGATTTCTACTTCAATCCCATCCACACTCTGTCGGTCTCACACAATGTCAGCTGAAAATCATATGATGATAGAAAGAAATACACAATGTATGCATGGTCTTCTCTGGGGCGCGCTGTAAAAACAGCAATAGGACCTTGTGTATCATTTGCTTTGATAAATGAACCCTCGTGCCCGCCTTTCTGCATGCCCTTGGCAGCAATAAGTTAGCACTCCTCCTTATCCCACTTAACATTGTTACATTGTTACTGTGTCAATATGCATCGTGGATGAGTGATTCCTCTATTGTGTTCAAACATTAACAACAGGAAACACAAATGTCTGAATTTTTTTTGATTGGGGGGGCGGGGGGGGGGTCATGTGACACCATTCGGACCCTTCTCTTCTTAGCTAGTTGTCACTTTCCTTTTTTCTGCCCTACCCCCCCTTCTGACAAAGAGCCTCCCTAAATTTATCACGCTACACAAAACCCTTTACGTTAATTACTCTTGCGCCAAGGACAACAACACTGATGTGTGCTGACACGAAAACACTCTGGGCTCTGGGTGGACAACCAGGGCCGAATGACTGCAGCCCGGGGGGAGAACCCACACTGTCTCAGACAGAGGCCATTCTCCACAAAGAGCACTATACTGGAACTGCACCACTCAATGGGCAATGGGAAAGGAGAGAAAGGGAGAGGGGAAGGCAGGTCTACAAAAGGGTTAACACATAATGTACCCTTCAAAGAACTAGAAAACCAGCTGGGTTGCTGACTGTGATGTTTCTATCTGGTGCATTAAAAGGTTCATAATCCTACCAAAAAAAAAAAAGAAACAAGATTTAAGTGAGCAGGGATTTAATTAAAAGCCATTTCATTAAAGAGATTGCAGGTACATTTAACACATCACTGCCTTCGTGGTCAGAGGGGAAAGCACAGGCATCTTTAGTGGATGATTAGATTAGAGTGGGCCCTCCATGTGGTTTTATGTACCCTCTGCCCTGTTCATATCTCTGCTCATCAGGACATTATTGGTGTCTTTCTTTATTCCTACAAATTAAAGCGTTTTGACTTTTGAGCAGTGGTTCTTTTTTTCAATTTCAAGGATCCTGTAAAGGCCTATAGAGGGTGTGCGCGTGCATAAAGTGAGTGGCAAATCGAGTGGAAAAGTGAGTTTGACAACCGTTTAACGTTGTTTAACGCACTCATAGGACTTTTCAGTTTGGATGTATGGGCTGTCATGGCCAGAAAGTAGTTTTTTGACACTCAGTAGGGGCATTTACCATCATATAGACTTTGTGTGGCGGTGCATTGTGGACCTACCCATATCACCTTGGACACTGTTGTCATGGGACGTCCGGCTGGAGGTGGTGGAGTCCCCGTCACCGCATGGCCAGATCTGGCCCGTCTTGCGGACCCCGATGATGGAGGCCTCGGACACCACCACCTGCTGCTTCAGACGCTTCTGGGACAGCGGCGTCGGGGGGCTGCTGCTGCTGTCGAACGACTGCTGCGAGTGCTGCGAGGGCGAGCGGCTCTTCTCCCGGTACATGTGGTGACGGTACGAGCCGGCGTTGGTGGGGCTGGGGGACACGTGGCTGGACGGGCCCGAGGAGAAGTCCTCCTCGCTGGACGTCAGGTTCTCGTTGGAGCTGCAGTCGGGCGTGTAGCCACCCCCCGCGTCCTCGAAGCTGCGGGGCGAGTATGAGGACCGGCGTCTCGGCCACGTGCAGAGGTGAGGGTCCTCCTCAGAGGCGGTGTGGTGGTCCTTGATCTGGATGACTCTGGTGGCGTCCCCCCCGCCGTCGGCCATCATCAGTCCCCCGACATACACGCTGGTGTAGGGTTGACAGTTTGTGGCCTGGTGGTGGTCGATCTCGTCGTAGGAGCCGCCGTAGCCACAACCGCCGTCGGTGGACCGGCCCCTGTGGACGCCGCCGCCGGTCTTGCTGCCCGTGCCGATGTCCCCCGTGGCGGTGGACAGGTTCCCCGGGAGCGAGTGCAGGGACCTCTTGCGTTCCATCTGCATGGCCTGGCAGCCGAGCGTGCTGATCTTGTCCGAGACCTCTCTGTCGTTGACCTTCACCAGCCCCCTCTCGTAATGGTACTCCATGTTCACGTAGAAGGGTCTGTCTGAGGCGCCGCCGCTCACAAGCGACAAACCTCTCCCGCCACCGCCGCCGCCACCATCCCCGGCGGTGTGAGAGTTGGCCCTCTTGATGCGCTCAAAGTTGGACCTCAGCACTGCCACCGAGCCCGTGCCCACTGGGATGTCGGGTGGTGGTGACTCTGGCTCCTGTCCGACGGGCGAGGAGCATCCACCACCACCGCCGCCTCGCTGTTTGTCTGGAGAAACGCCTCCCTGCTGCTCCCTCTCCGGATGGCGTTTACACCTCTCCATCTCAGCGGTCCCTGGGTGCTGCTCCACCACCGACACCTCCTTTATGGCATCTCCTGTGTTCATCTCGGGCAGCAGCAAACCCTTGTTCTTGAACCCCCACTTCTGTCCATCATAGCTCTTCCTCTCCTTGGCCAGCAGGGTCTGCAGGTAGATCATGCGAAAGCGCTCCTTGTTCACTTCCTTTTCCAGGTGCCTGATGGAAGTCTTGCACTTGTCCAGCTCCTGCTCAATGTCCCCGAGTGAGTTGAGCTCCATGCACGGGGGCTCGGATTCAGGGAACTGGGCTTTCCATGCCTCCACAAATCCCACGGGTTCAACCATAGCTGTTGTTGTTGTTGTTGCAGACAGTGTGACATATACTGTAGTTTATATCAAATCAACTAACAGTAGAAACGTGTCAATCTCTAGAGCATGACCGGAACATAAAAATTCCCCATAACTTTTTGGACTTCATTATTTCTAAAACATGTTGTAAAAAATAGAAAACAAGAAAGATAGTGAGTATAAATTACAAAAAAAAGGAAGTAGCCTATAAAATTCTCTGTGTTTGGGAATGTCCTTCCCTGCTTGGCTGGTTTGCAGTCTTTCAGCTACTTACGACTCGTCACGACCATAAATCCTCCTAGTCTCAGAAGAAGAGGAATCCTTTCCAATTTCGTCAACGACATCAAAAATGAAACGTAAACCATTTTCTAGACACGTTTGCCACATCGGTGAATAAAGTTGTAGTCTCTGTCGGGAGTCAGTCACTATCACGGCGGCACGGAGCTCTGTCGGTACGGCACGTCTTGCTGTAGAGACGTACTCACACAACACTGGCTGTGGCTGACACAAAATGCTATACTTTCCTCCAGGTCTGGCTGGCAGTGGTGGTGTTCTGAAGGGGGAGGGACTGCTGTTTCTGTTGTGTTGTGGACGTCTTTCCCCCAGCAAATTTAATGTATCACGATTCACAAATAAATAATGAAGCTGTTGTTGTATCCTGTATTTCAGTAATTTCACACAACTATTACCTTTAGCATTTTTATGCTTAGGGACAGGACTAGACCTACTTCAGTAGGCTACTATTAACAATAAAAAAGAGGTCGCGGCTTTAAAGGGACAAAGCCCACATTATTACACAGAATTATTAAGGCGACTTTGTTTGATTTTTGTAGCAAGTGTTTTAATCTAGTCCTTCTACTGAATCCTGGCTGAGTCTGACTGTTTGTGGTTTGGGACTTCGGGTCGGGTGGTAAGTTTGTAGATATAGACCCTTGAGTGAGTCAGCTAAATTTCCAAAAGATTCTTAAGAAAATAACACGTTATTCTTCTTGATTATGCTTGATTACAAAATGCTATTTTAATGACCAAAACCATAAATAATATTTCCCCCTGGCCAGTTAACCTGGTCTCGATTGAGAACAGTGGGCTATAATATAGTTCCTTGTTCATTGTAGAATTCAATCCCAAGCACAACGCCAGCAATGTTATGATTAATTGAATTGAGCATATGGTGGACCTATATTTGTAAACAAGTGTAATGCTTTATCCACAGTTAACAGCTAGTTTTGTATTGAGTTGTGCTTGAAATGTACTGGAATTCTAAAAACTGTTAATAAATACTTAAATCAATCAATCAATCCAAGTCCATCTGTCATAAAGCCACCAAACTGGTTTCCTTTTTATTTTTCTGGTGTGCTTGCTTACTGTGCTACTGCAGCTACTTTATCGTTACTGCTGTTACTTTGTTGCAACCTTGCACGCGTATGGTGTGAAGTTGTCGCCATCTAGCGGACAGAGACGACAGTGCAGGGCCAAGTCAAATTTGAGACTCACTAGCAGTGTCAAAAAGGACGGATCTACAAGCTAACGCTAACGTTACGCGTTGCATATCTAAAAACATAAACGCATTACTGAATAAATGAAATAATAAATCAAGAAATGCAAAAAGAAAGAAAGAAATATGCAAAGAAATAGATAAATGAATAACTAAATGCATACATAAATATGCAAAATATGGACCAGAGCTAAAATAAATAAATACATACATGAATACTTAAATGTACTTATATTTATGTGTCAATTTAATTAATTATTTATTATTGTATTTATGTATTTATCTATTCATGTATTTACTTATGTATTTATTTAATATATGTATTTATGTACGATTTAATATAAAACCCTTTTTCAAAGAAACGCAATCCATTGTTGCGATAATAACACGCACGATGGAGCACCTCGAATCTACTTCCTCTTAGCAACCGGGGGGCAGCTCGCGACGCTTATTTGGTTTCCAAGAGACACTTTCACAACAACAGCTAACAAAACAAAACTTATCTGTATTTATTGATGTTCTGTATGGATATTTGGCTAATATACTTTAGCCAGGAGTGTTTTCTTTGTACATTTCACCTGGGTCCTCCTTTTTTTAACCCCCGACGAGACTGTAGAAATATGTGCTAGTTAGTTTAGCAGAGGTAGCTATAGGTACAAGTTAGCTGGTTAATGGAACTATAAGCATACGGTATATAATATATAAAGCACATTTCAACGTTCGCGTCGAGATGAGCGAACAACTGAAATTCGTCGTTGAACAACTCAACAAAGAGCCCTTCAGGAAGAGCTTCAACCTCATCACGTTCGATTCCCTCGAACCCATTCAGCTGCTGCAGGTTCTGAATGATGTGCTGGCCGACATAGACCCAAAGGTGAGACAACTTGAATGATGTGCTGGTTGAGAGAAATAGACCCAAAGGTGAGACAACTTGAATGTGTGCTGAAAATCATAACGATCAAGAAAAAACAACAACACCTGCTGTCTTCCTCCTCCTGACCATACCAGTAAAAGACGCCTGAGGTGGCCTGGGTGAAGGTAGACTGCTGGGCGAGCGCTTTGGCATGATCAACATATGGAATGAATTCTGTACTGGCCATATATGGAGCGTGTCTTGCGTGTACAGGGTTTGATGAGGTCGGATCAACATATGGCATATCAGAACAGGTCAGCTCCATATATGGAGATCTAAGGGTGGCAGCAGGGGCAGTGTCTTGAGTGTACAGGGTTTGATGAGGAAAAACTCTAGTTTTCGGCAGGCCCGTCTAGAGTTTGAATGGACAGGGATCAGTCAAAAGGGAGACATCGAAAAGGAAGAATGGATGGGGAAGGATCAACATTTGGAATGTCAGAACAGGTTCTGACATATATCCATATATGCAGATCTAACTTAGATCTGCATGGGTTTGAGGTCAGATGTGTAGTTGCCGGCCAATATTGACAACTACAGGAAGCGCTCTGTGGATTACTCTATATAGCCTACAGCCAGCTTCCACATAAAACATAAAAACGTTAGGGTACTCAAAATGTCTGGGTTCTCAATGGGGCTTTATGGGCTGGCAAGTAGACTAATTGCGACAGCAAGTTGCTTTTACTATGACATCAGGGATCTCCTTCCCTGATGATGTCACGTGATGCCACGAGACCTGGGCACCATATATGGGGGCTTTCCCCATGTATGGGGATTTTGAGTGAGTGCACTGACGGACGAACAAAAACATACAATTTCATAGTAAATGCGACATGCGGTCTCAAAAACCAAAAAAATTATGTTATTTTTTTTGTATGATTCAGGTGTGTCAACATGTCTTACTGTAAGTAACGAGTGTACTGTAAAAACCCAATTTTGTTTCCAGCAAGCTGTTGATATCCGTGAAGAAATGCCTGAGCAGACGGCAAAGAGGATGGTTACTCTGCTGGGAATGCTGAAATACAAGCCTCCCGGGAGTCTGTCTGATGCGTAATTATGAATCTGTTATATTATTAAATCAATTATTATTACTTTATGATGATTAATTGTTGCAACTAGGGTTGACAAAAGACCATCCCTTGAAATACAGAATTGTCCCCCTTATTTGGGAACTAAAAGACGTGTCCCTTTATTGAACTCACATGTTCCTTATTTTTGGGAATCAATCGATGACACGCATTCTTATACAAATCGGCTCATATACATATACTATGCTATAGTAAAGGTTGTTATTATTAAACCAGGTAAACACTAAAAAACTTTAGTAAACTGGACCTGAGTTGTCTCTGTAGTCTGTACTTGGACCGCTTATTTCTGTCTACACCAGATGTCTTTGCCCAAAAATAGCCCATCTACAAGCCGATTCAGCTATTTTTGGGTAATGTTCCCCCCAGAATAGAGGGTATGCGTGTGACATCATCACCATACCTGGAAGTTACGTGGGAACGCCTACTGAGTGGCAAACAACTACTTTCTGGCCTTGACAGCCTATACGTCCAAACAGAAAACAATGTTA
Organism: Protomyctophum bolini; assembly: GCF_963924005.1. NCBI lineage: Eukaryota > Metazoa > Chordata > Actinopteri > Myctophiformes > Myctophidae > Protomyctophum > Protomyctophum bolini. The sequence goes on along the minus strand of NC_137867.1, from coordinate 41,471,017 downwards.
ACCGATGTTAAACTCACTTTTTCACTCGATTTGCCACTCACTTTATGCATGCGCATACCCTATATGGATGGTGAGGTTCAAGTGGTTAATATATTATAGAAAAAGAAAAAAAAAAAATATATATATATATATATATATATATATACTGTATACACAGTGAGATTTCATATTTTTCCAGGTGTCCCTCAATTCAAGTTTCAAGTAGTTTGCGACCCTAGTTCAAATATTCCCTAAACTCTATTGGTCAAATATAAATCGTTGCTTAACCCAAGATCAGATTCTAAAAATGTCTTCTACATCCTGACAGTTTTCTGAAAAAGCTATGTTTCTATGTCAGTCGTTCTTCGATTTTTCAAAAATAGCAGACCTACAAGCTCGTAGCGCGCGCTATGAGCTTGTAGATCTGCTATTTTTCAATAGCTAAAGCATAGCATAATGCTAACACCAAAAGGGGTTCCACGCTCAAAATGGGTTAAAGAGACCACAACAGTATCTTCTTTTATTTCCCTCTCCCCGCTTCGTCATACAGGAGCAGCTTCAGACAGGGTCTGGTGACGGGGAATAAACCCGTCATCCACCACATCCTACACTGGCTGCTGCAGAGGGTCCCGGAGCTGAAGAAGAGGGCTTATCTGGCCCGCTTTCTCATGAAGCTGGAGGTGCCTGCAGACTTCTTGCAGGATGATGTAATCAGTGACACCTATCACCAGGTTCGTCAGCCGCCACCACCATCATCATCATCATCATCATGCCTTTTCTGTAGTCTCTTGAATAGTACTTAACTTCATCCTAAGTGATCAAATAGACTACACTTATACTGCGTGTTTCTAGTATGCAGAGCTGGTGGAAGGATTTAAGACTTACCACAAGGAGTGTGAGCAACTGAGGACCTCCGGCTTCTCCACAGCAGAGATTAGACGGGTAAAACACGTTCTCCCTTTTTTTAAGTAGTTATCAAGCAATCATTTAAATGTAAATAGCTGTTGCCAAACCTGTTGACGTCAGGGAAGGAACCTGCTTATTTTAAATTGCCACCAGTGGCCAATTATAAATAATGGTCTCTTGAAGATTTCCAAGTGTAATCTATAAGTATGCATATTACCCACACTTGACGCATATGTGGTAAATAATATGACTGCAAGAACAGTCCCTAAAATGTCCACCTTGCCTCTGATTAGGACATCAGTGCGATGGAGGAGGAGAAGGACCAGCTAAACAAACGTGTGGAGCGGCTAAAGAAGAGGGTAAGACGGACCCTCTTTGAGGATCGGGAAGTGAATATTTATGTATTTATTTATTTTGAGGGGACAACGATGCACATTCCCTGCGGAACCCGACTTTCCCAACCTAATTGATAAAGACCTCTTTCCCTGCTGAACACGCTAAACCTGACCGTTGTTTTATTTGTTTTATTCGCTGTTTTTGATAACTTTTTTATCCCACAATTCTGTAACCCGTTTTTCACCCCTGTGTCAATATCTAATGTGATCCTGGGTTCTGCACACCCTCCGCCAACCTGGGGAGAGCAACGGACTTGAACTCATGCTTCCTTCATGCATGAGTGTCCAAGTCGCTCCTTTACACCTGACAGGGGGGAGGGGGTTTCCCTGGTTGGACGTAGCGCGTGGAAGGAACACGTTATTCCAACCAGTTCCTTTCCCCTCCATCAGGCGCCCCGGCTGACCAGGGGCAGGTAGTTCAAAGGATAGTGAAAAACTCCAGCAGTGAAGCCCATATATAAAAATAACGGTGCTGTATGTGTTCATGAACATTCCATACATGAAAGTGGAATTAATCAGCTGATCGTGAATGATTTGGCTAGAAGCTGATTTCCATAAATGTGATATATGATCATGATCACTGCCATATCCTAATGGCTTCATCATAACATCATAATAATTACACACATTACATTCCCAAACCTTTTAGCCCATGACCCAAAGGAGAAATTGTCTGTCTCCCCGGGACCCAAACACGTGAAAATAGCAGATCTACAAGCTCACAACACGTTGCAGAGCAACGTGTTATCAACCTGTGATGTTATGACATACTTTTTATTTGTGTTTCATCTATTCATTTGGTCTGGTCTGTGTAGGTCCACAGAATTAAAGTTATGGCCATTTTCGTATACCACACCATAGACAACCAATATATTCACATTTTTCCAAAGTAAAAACGGCCATAGTTGTCATCACAAATGATGAGGTCAGCACATTTGGGCAAGCGGACGAATTTAGGCCAAGGAGTGTTTTTCGTGCAAAACTAATGCCGGCAGAGCAGACCTCTCATTCTGTGTACCTTAATGACCAAGTGAATAGATAAAACACAAATAAAAAGTATGTCATAACATCACAGGTTAATCTCTATTAATCTGTGATGCTGGGGAGCACAGGCTCCCTGGCTATTACATTTATGGAATTTATTTTAATAGTTTTAATTGTATTTATTCATGAAATTATTTTTTGAAAGGGGGGTAAAAAAGGGCATATACTCGCGACCCACAGAAATCGGTCCGCGACCACCGACCACCCACAACTGGGTCTGTTTGGGAACCCGTGCTGTAGACTGTAGAGGGATGTTGTGCAGAATAAGTGGGTATTAACTTTTAGTGCCCTGCCTGGATGGGTGAAACTTGAGTCTGTCAAAAGACACTTATATTTAGGTGTGGAGGCTTTGAGCTGCAGTAGGGCGTAGTCGTTTTAACCTCATGTGTCCACTAGGTGGAGTCGGTGTCCAATCACCAGCGGATGCTGGAGATGGCTGGACAGCTGCGTGTGGAGAAGGAGAGAGAAGAGTCTCTGTCTCAGCAGAAACAGGAGCAGAAGAATCAAGTAAACGAATGCATTTTATTGTTTTATGGCTTTATGTCTCTCGCATTTCGTATATTAGAAGACTGAAAAGCCATGTCTGTCTAGTGTCTACACATACATGTATACCATTGCACAGCATCTTTGCAGCATATCACAGAGTAAAATCAAAGAAATCATATGGTGCTGAGTTTGGGACGAGGGTGAATCTTACAGAAATCAAGAACCTGGGACAAATTTTCACCTTTGAATATACGCACACACACACACACACACACACACACACACACACACACACACACACACACACAAACACTTGTTGTTGTTGTCTACACTAGTACAGTGGTTTTCAACCAGTGGTCCGTGGACCACCAGTGGTCCCCAGCTAAATGATGCAGAGTTGGTAACCAAATGGATCCTTATGGATCTTTAACTCTTGGGTGTAAAATGAAACCAAATGGACCCTTGCGGGTCCATTTCACACTCTCAAAAGTACAATAATTGTTAATCATCTGCATCACTTAATTTACAAGAAGTCTACACAATTAGAGAATTTTTATTTTGAGCAATGTTGGCCTGTTTTCTCTCCTAATCATATACAAACATCAAATACAGAATGGAATTGTGGACAAACTCTTAAACAACGATAACAACATTTTCTTTAGTTTTGGTTCTGCGAGGCTAAATGTCATCAAATGGTGGTCCGTGGCTAAAATGCCAAATAAATAATGGGCCTTGATATTAAAAAAAGGTTGAACACCACTCGTCTAGTAGTTATCAAATTTACATTTTTTTTTGCATAATTTTCCAATACACATGCAACATTTGTTTTAAATATATGTTTATTGGTAATAGGTTTCAACTATTTAGTTCAGTTTGAACATACCATTTTTCCCCCATTTTCTCCCTCACCCCATCCCTCCCCCCACAGTTATCGTCATCATTAAAACAATATAAAAAATTATCAATAATAATTGAGTACAGACAAAAACAACAACCATGCATATTTGACATATTATGATATAAACACTAGGACACAAAAATTATAATTTATACACATGCAACATTGTTAGGCTTCGTTAATGCATCCATGCTAATGAGCTGCTCGTCATGTGCTGATGATGACCAGCTGTTCCAGGCGGAGCAGAGACTGCAGAGGTCCCAGCAGCAGTTGAAGGACCTGCGCCAGGCAGCGGCGGATGCCAAGCCAGAGAGTGAGACGACCACCGTATAGTGTTTGTTTTTTTTAACCCATTCTGACCTGAGATCAGATTCTATAAATGTCTTCTACATCCTGACAGTTTTCTGAAAAAGCTATGTTTCTATGTCAGTGGTTCTTCGATTTTTCAAAAATAGCAGACCTACAAGCTTGTAGCGCGCCACTCGGTGGCGCGCTATGAGCTTGTAGATCTGCTATTTTTCAATATCTAAATTATAACGTAATGTTTAAAACACCAAAAAGGGTGCCCGCCCAAAATGGGTTAATGTTTTATTTAGCCCATTTTAGACCTGCAGATGTTTTATTTATTTTTATATGGAGTTATATGGAGAAAAAATCACAATCGTCTGATGTCAAGTGAGGGGCGCCCAGATTTTGGGGGGTATGTTTGATGTTCTCATGTCTGGGGAAAAATGAAATGATAAATCTATTACAAGATGTAATTCATTATATCAGCGAGATGACGTCTCACGTTGTCATTTACTGCCCTAAACAAACGTTGTAGTCCATAGACTTGGCTGTAACTTACTCTAAACAAGCATTAACGTCCATATAGTCGGTTGGGGACTGGACATTTATACTTGGGCAAACATTAAAAGTCCATAGACTTGGCTGGCCTATGATGAAACAAAAAAGGGGATATTTACTCACAACCCATACAAATGGGTGCACGACCCACAAACGGGTTGGGAAACTGTTTGGGAAAGGCCGCGAGAGCGTTCATTGGGAATATCAGGGTGTCTCTCAGTTAATTGGATCCATATCCATTAAGGCCCTGTACTTATACTGATCCTTTGAAGGGCTCTAATGAGGCTTATCTGATGTGGAGTCTCCTGTTCTGCAGTCTCATCTGGCGGCTGCCTTTCAGAGATTTACACATCTACACCTTCCCAAAAATTACCTTTTGAGAAAAACAGCCTGAGATGATCATCTCGGTGAGATCATCTTTTATCACAGTTCGTATAATGAGTAGCGCATTATGAGCTTTTTGTGAGCTTTTAGGTGAGCTATTTTTTTAATTATTTTATTAGTGCCTACAATGACATGCCCAAAATTGGATCATGTCAGGTTGAAAGTGGACAGAAAAAACATTTTCCACTAACATCCAAATTAAGATTCCACATACTTTGGTGGTGATCCCAATGCTGTGTATATTGTATAATGACTTGATTAAGATTCCACATACTTTGGTGGTGATCCCAATGCTGTGTATATTGTATAATGACTTGATTAAGATTCCACATACTTTGGTGGTGATCCCAATGCTGTGTATATTGTATAATGACTTGATTAAGATTCCACATACTTTGGTGGTGATCCCAATGCTGTGTATATTGTATAATGACTTGGAGTGATACACAGCTGTTGATCTTTTGTTTTATTCCACTGAGCAACCGGAACAGGTGCGTGAGCTCTGTACTCATTGTTCTTCCAAAGCCCCATAAGACTTTGTTTAACCCAATCAAAAGGCCATGATGTTGAACCTCTCTCTCTCTCTCTCAGGCCTAATGAAGAGGCTAGAGGAGGAGATGAAGATCAACTCCTACATGGTCTCTGACAAGGTCCCCAAGGAGCTGGAGAGCAAGAGACGCACCGTGCAGTACCTGCAGAAAGTTCTGTCTGAGCCCGCCATGGGGCAGGATGAGCTCCATGAGTTGGACGGCAAGGTGAACTACGGTAGTCTAGAGAGATGCAATCCTGTGGAATTCACCCTTTGTCAAGTCCTGCCTGTGGTTGTGTCCCTCTTCGCAGACAATGGTTGCCGTTTCGTGGTTGGACCCTGGTCATAAATCCTCTCTCTCCATCCACTACCATTGAAATAAGTTGTTTTTCAGTTGCTTCGTATTGATATTCTGTGCAATCAATTATTATTTTAAACTTGGTGTCAGTAAAAAGGAACATCACAGGTGCAGCATGGTGACTGCAGGGCTTATCATGTTTGTCTTTTTTCAACAAAAAAATAATGTTTTAGCAAATTCAACATAAACAGGGCGGAACAAGGCAGAAAGAGCCTGCTGGTTAGACAGGTTCCAATCAGAAGGCTGACAAATGGTGAATTGCGAGGCTGGTTGCCTATCTATTGGGAATATCCTTCACTTAGAAGAGTTGAGCTTTGTAATATCATGTCAATGTATAGTTTGAGTTGAGCTGGGTAATATCCTGTCAATGTATAGTTTGAGTTGAGCTGGGTAATATCCTGTCAATGTATAGTTTGAGTTGAGCTGGGTAATATCCTGTCAATGTATAGTTTGAGTTGAGCTGGGTAATAAATATCATGTCAATGTATAGTTTGTATACTGTCCAATCTGAGGAGGGCAAAGCGCACAAATCAAATTCCTCTGGAAGAGTTCCGAATCCCAGGGCCAATCGGAGGGGAGAATAGAGAGTTGTTGCACGATTTAAAGGTTTGCGCTGGAGCGCAATAACAATAGTCTGCTTGCCTATAGGCAATGCACACCAACTAATGATATACATGGTTGAAGGAAACAATAGCTGTACAATGATGCACACGCACGCACACACACTAACACACACACACACACACTATTTTATTCACTCAGAGCCTGAGTAAACCTCGTTGTAGAAGTCTTTTGATGGATCAAAGCTCACGTTTTTTCTGCTTTTGAAGTGCATGGTAGCTGTGGAAGACGATGATTGTATTATCTTACAGTCGTTCATGTATCATGTTCAAAATGTCGTGAATATTTTGTCCCTGATTTCTTCTTCGTAATAATATTCCCCTCAGATCAAAGACGTCAACGTTCAGATAAACCAGCTAATTGAAAAGAGGATGATGAGAAACGACCCCATGGATGACAAGCTGACCCTCTTCAGACAGCAGGTGATGCCTTCATTCATCCTGTTATCGATTCACCAAAACGATTCTATTCTCCAACGGTCCCTCCCTCATTCTCGTCTGTATGTCTTGGCCCCTGATGTGAGACCAGGCGCGTTCTGTTTAGATGATTGATGTAGCGTGACGCTACCACTGAGAGCTGGTTTATTGTTCCGTCAACGAGTTTATTTATGGTCACATATTTCACTGTGTGGCCTTTTTTTTGCCGTGTGTTTCTGCTATAGGAAGCCGGCCTGCTAACATAAGCCGGCGGATGTATCCGATGTCTCTCATGTTTCACATTTTGTCAAACTCCCACCGGGCGTTGTTTTTGTTTACGGTTCCCGTTTCATGTCTGGGCCAAGAAGTCCTCGGTGTTGATTATTTTCCATTCTCCCTCATTGTCCTGTTTGTTTTTTTTAAGATATTTTGGGGCTTTTTGCCTTTATTGATAGTTGTACAGTAGGTAGACAGGAAACGGGGAGGGAGGGGGGGGGGGGGGAGACACAGCAAAGTTCGTCAGGATCGGACCTCGAACCCGCGACACACTGTCATGCTGGATTACCAGCCAAGGTGTCTGGACCGCTATAAGCACAGGCCGTCCAGGTCGTCTTTGTGAGTTACAAATATGTTCAGGTTGGCCACAAATGAATGTCTGATCCATGTTGGTATACCGTCTGCTGTCATTGGACTCTTTCAGGCCTCCATCATTATTCGCAAGAAGGAGGCGAAGGCAGAGGAACTGCAGGAAGCGAGGGAGGAAGTGGCGGCAGGAGAGAGAGAGATGAGCCAGCGGAACAGCCAGGCACGAGGTCAGGACGGAGACGAGGTCATCCGTGGGGACGAGGTACACACACACTCACACACACACACACCCAGCACGAGGTCAGGACGGAGACGAGGTCATCCGTGGGGACGAGGTACACACACACTCACACACACACACACACCCAGCACGAGGTCAGGACGGAGACGAGGTCATCACACACACACACACACACACAGTCACACACACGTCACACACACAACTGGAAGTGTTTCTTGCCACCATCGCTCACTGTTGCGTCTTTCTTCTGACGCAACCTAAATTTATCCGCTAATTATAACCAGCCAACTAGGTGTTTGCTGCCGGTGGGGAGGGGGGGGGGGGGGGGTATGGACTGAGTGCAACACTGTGCTATTATTGGTACCTGTTAAACACTCAACGTGTAATCATGTTTTATCACACGGAAAGATTCAACATCGTTCTTTATTTTTAAGCGTCTGTTTATTAGGGTTTTTGAGTGGTGCAGCCACTCTAATGCACAGCAATGTGTGTCCCTCTGTATGTCTGTCTGTCTGTCTGTTTAGGGTACCAACAGGTGGCACTGTTGAGCTTCACACTTTGCACAGGTGCATGATGGGAAGCTTAGTTTTTTTGCAGCCATTATGTCACACAGTACAGCAGTACAGACTTTATCAAATACAATTAAACAGATAAAACAATAAACCACAAACAAAACAGTACAAGAAAAAATAAAATAAATCCCAAGCAACATCACAATCAATCGTAACAAACATTCTTCATAATAAGGACAAGTAACTGACACTAAGGGTGCAGATTAACATTGAATTCACTCACTTCAGTCCATCAAGCAATGTCAATAATGGATAACCAGATCTTCTGAAATAGGCGTTCCCTTTTTTTGGTGAAGGTGATTCTAATTATTTCTAAGGTGCAACCAACATCGTTCCTTATAACTGAAACTCTGTTATTTTCATTGAGCGATATATGTCCAGCTTGACGTTAGTGAACAGTAACACTAGTAGATTAGTGAACCCACGGTGAACGAGAAAGAGAGAGAGAGAGAGAGAGAGTCTATTTCTGCTCTGGTGTAAACACAGAGGGGCACGCTGTCTAATGGAACTGCTCTCCCTCCCATTCCCATGCGCAGCTATAAAAAGAAACACAGCGGAGAATACCCAGAACAAGGAACTGAGCTGGACAAACTGTTTGAAATGTTGGCTTTTCATACCCAACCTTTTAAGCCATTTTGACCTGAGATCAGATTCTAAAAATGTCTTCTACATCCTGACAGTTTTCTGAAAAAGCTAAGTTTCTATGTCGGTCGTTCTTCGACTTTAAAAAAATCTCGGGTCTGCTATTTTTCAATAGCTAAAGCATATTGCTTTTGTGTATTGTCTGTCTGTTTTAAAAAGCGTTGATGTATGTACTAATGCACTTTTGCCCAAGACAAATTTCCCCTCGTGGGATAATAAAGTATATCTCATCTCATCTCATAACATAATGCTAACGCCAAAAGGGGTTCCCGCCCAAGATGGGCTAAGTGTAATCAATCTTCTGATTCAGTTTAGCTCTACAAAATGTCCCGAGCAGACGGCTGTGTAAATGCCTCTTCTGTGCATGAAGAGGGAACTGCATTCCATTATGAGACATCCACTGTTTGTGGGGTGAAAGGGACCCTTGCTCTCATACTTTGTGTAGCATGATAAATGGCTTGCGTTCAAGGTTCAAGGTTACCATACTTTATTTTGTCTCAGCATGTATAAAATATACAATACATGACATTACGATACTAGACAATAAGACTAATGCCACAACGCTCACAAAGCAATGCGCGCTTGCTATTTGTCAAATTATATATATATATATATATATATATATTTTTTTTTTGTGGGAAGTCAATTAATACAATTAAAAGCAACAATAATAATAATAATAATATATTTCAAAATCTTTGCCTATAATCACATGCCCAAATAGGTACCGGGTTGAAAGTGACGTCTTCGATGGCCAATCAATGTCTAACCTATTTTGTATAACACAAACGGATATGGTCATATGATATAATACGGGGTCTATTTTTGGGAGCATCATCATCAGGTACACATGCTTTTTGAGTGAGCTTCTTTGCACTTTACAGAGTGCCATCTCTGCTTTGTGTCAGTGCACGCTTGGACCTATCATGCAGTATGTTCATGCTTATTGGACCTATATGCAGTATGTGCATGCTTAATGCACGCAGTAAAATATTAAGGGTAGAGTTGTCCACTCTTCACGTTTCCCCATTTTGTATAGAAGACTATAAACAGCTCCGTAATAGCCAGGGTTGCTGGTGGGTGGATGGATGGCTGGCTGAGAGGTTTTATGACCAGGTGCTTCACATGCACTGTGATTCCATGTGGAGTGGTGAGAGCTGCTGAAGCATGGCAGTTCGTAGCACGATGTCTGAAATAGCAACGACTTATTCCCTGCTCGCTCGCTTGCGTGTGTGTGTGTGTGTGTGTGTGTGTGTGTGTGTGTGTGTGTGTGTGTGTGTGTGTGTGTGTGTGTGTGTGTGTGTGAGTGTGTGTAGGAGGAGGTTGGAAGGTTGCCATCAGCTATATTGCACTATGTATGTACTATTGTTTTTAGTTGTGGATTTTCTGCTTTACATACAGGGTGTAGAAAGACAGACTGGCTGACGAGGAGATAGAAACAAGAAATGAGAAAGAGAATAGTTGGATCCAAACAATGATGCCGCACACATTTTTATTATCGTCGCCTCCTTAAACGAATGGCCTAAGTATTTTTTAAGGTTTTCAAAAAAAAATAAACTGATCCAAAACAAAACAACGTGGTATTTCTTAATCATTTCACCAAAAAATGTTTATAACAATTTCTGTCTATTAATATATAAATAACGTATGATTAAATTGAATTAAATAGGATTAAACCTTAGACTTAGGCCAATTTATTTACTCCTGATGACATCACAAAACCATTGACTTAGGCCAAAGAATTGCCTATGTTGGCCTATATAATTTATAAAAAAGAATCCTCAATAAATTACTTAGGCCATTAGTTTAAGAAGGTGACAATATGTGCAATATGTTCCCAACTTTTTTTTGTGCTTTTTTTTTATATTGAATCCGAACTTCTTTTTACAGAATAATCTAAGAGGGACCTGGTTGCTGACACAAGGCAGACACAGACAGATGAGTCTGTAGATACTGTAGTAATAATGGAAAGGGTTGTCTCACAAGACACTTATCTGTCCGTCTGTCTGTCTCTGCTGTTCTGATCACGGTGGAGACGAGTCGATCACCTTATCAGAGGTATTTTCCACTCTGCTGGTCGTATGTCATCACGTGTCAGCTGCCAACTGTCTGCCTGTGGGGCCTCTGTGAGGGATGACACCATCTTGCCCATCGTTGGTTGACCGTCTGGTTTAACCCGGCATTTAGACCCCAGGGCGATTCTACAAATGCCTTCTAAATCAGTTTTCTGATAAACCAATGTTTATGTCAGTTGTTCTCAACCATTTTCATGTCGAGGACCACCCAAAAAATATATGTAATTGGCCGCGGACCCCCATCTGAAAATATGTTGTTCCAGTGACAACCCCCCCCCCCCTATTTTTCAATAGCTAAAGTATAACATAAAAATACCAAGAGGGGTTCCCGCCCAGAATGGGTTAAATACTGTGTGTGTGCATTGACTCCCTGCTGTACTATCCGTCCAGTCAGGCCCACCGCCATTACTGATGAATTGAGTACAATGGACTTGCACACTCTGTGTTATCATCATCAGTGGAAATACCATCTTCCTCACTGTTTCCCAAACAATCCTTTGTGGGTTGCGCAAACACATTTTTATGGGTCCCTTTTTATCTTTTTTTTGTTCCTACATTTTGGTTTTAATTTGATCATTTATAAACATTTTCAAATAAAGTACTATTGAAAATAGTATGGCTATTAACACTAGTTTGGGTCCAGCGGAGACATCACATTTCCCTTTTGGGTCACAAGCTAAACGGTTTGGGAACCACTGATTTTACGTTAACTGCAGCTTTTTTTGGTAATGGCTGCCGCCGTGGCCTTATCGACACTGACCCATTCATAATGAATTGCATTTCATAGCACTTTCCAAGTGCTCAAAGCGCTTTACAATGGTTCATTCATTCATACATTGGGAGGTGTAGCGGCGAACAGTCGACGCCAGCGTCCTCACTTCCCACATTCACACACCGACGGTGGCAAGCTCACACCGACAGTGTAGGGTTCAGTGTGTCTTGCCCAAGGACACTTCGACGTGTGGACAGGAGGAGGAGCCGGGATTCGAACCTCCGACCCACGGATCATCATCATAGATGTCTGGGGTGTGGCTGACGACTTTCTGATCCACTGGCCAATTTAGTCGCAATTGTTTTGAGGACATACTGTACACATTACACAGTACTACTGTATAGGTCACAAGAGAAGGCTATGCAGCATTATTCCAACACGCTAATTCCCCTTTCAACCTTGTCTGCCCTTGATAGTCCCGAAATACACACACCCCGCACGCACCCGCACGCACGTGTGCGTGTTTCATGCCCTATGGGAAATGATTTCTGGGGCTGTTCTCCTGTGACCATAATGTACCATTATTACATTTATAGCTGCCTCAATGAGCCCTGCAGCCAAGAGCAGTGTTGTGTTTGGCAGCACCTTTTTATTTTTGGTTTCAGTCATTGTCTCTCTTCGGTAGTTTTCGTTTAGTTTCAGTCACATTTTAGTCACCTGGAATGTTTTAGTGTCAGTCTACAGGTGATTTAGTCGACTAAAATGTATTTTGGCGGGCCTTGATGGCGTTGTAATGACTGTTTTTACACTTGTATACAATTGATATACAAGCTCACAACGCGCCGCGCTGCGACGCGTTGTGTGCTTGTAGATCTGCTATTGTCTGCATGCAACCAAGTGTAAAATGACTTTACTTGACTTATACTGGATCTCTTGTCCACGAGTCCCTTCCTAACATTTTAGTCTAGTTTTTATTTGTTGACAAAATTGTCAATTTATTTAGTCTTAGATTGGGACAGACAGACATAGGCGAGGGCTAGGCGTGTCTCTCTCTCGGGTCTCTCTCTCTCTCTCTCTCTCTCTCTCTCTCTCTCTCTCTGCCAGGGGAAGATGTTTCTGGCGGGTTGCCTGAGAGGGTCTGGCTGGCGACCGTTTCAAACTACAGCCAGCCGACTCCTCTGCTGCAAGCAGCGTGTTTTCTGATCCACATGGATTAAAGTTATCAGTCGCCGCAGCTGATTTCAGCATGTCTTCAGCATGTTGCTCAGTGAAAATAGAAGGTCCACAAGCTCTCAGTCTGTCTGCGATTCATTGAGAGATTGTAGATATCTTCTGTTTGTTTGTTTTTTTAAGTTGTCAGACTAGCAATATGTTCAGATTTAGAAGCATCCTCCATATCTTAATAGTCTCTCGGATATTTCATATAAAAGCAAAGGTTAAAGCCTTCTTCACCTGGTTGGCAGTATGGAGAATTAGGAGGAATAATATTATTACTAAAGCAAATTTAACATATTCATTAACCCATTTTTACCTGAGGACAATTCTACAAATGTCTTCTAAAGTTTTCTGAGAAACCTTATGTTTCTATGTCAGTCGTTCTCAAACATTTTCATGTCAAGGACCCCCAAAAATATGGCCACCGACCCCCATCTGTTGTTCCAGGGACTACTCAGAAGCAAAGATTTGAGTTAAAAATGTTCGCTCTGAGAGAATATATATTCACGAGCTTGTAGATCTGCTATTATTCAATAGCTAAAGTACAAACATAATGCTGAAAACACCAAAAGGGGTTCCCGCCCCAAAATTTGATTAATTCTTTAGGAATCGATGCTAGTGTGTTTCACAAACACGGACTTTAGGAGAAACATTTTCAGTCGTGAGCTTTTCTTTCCCATGGGATCCATCACAGCCTGGGCTCAACCCGTTGTCTCCTTCAAGTGACTTCTTATCCCATTCTGAACGGGAACCCCTTTTGGTGTTAGCATCATGTTATGCTTTAGCTATTGAAAAATAGCAGATCTACAAGCTCATAGCGCGCCACCGAGTGGCGCGCTACGAGCTTGTAGGTCTGCTATTTTTGAAAAATCGAAGAGTGACTGACATTTTTAGAATCTGATCTCAGGTCAGAATGGGTTGATCAGACCAGTGTGTGTCCAGTGGAAACCTCGTATGAATCTGATCTCAGGTCAGAATGGGTTATACTGTATATCAGCGGTGCAGCATGTCAGAAAACATTCCCTATCCCAACTGTCACACCCACTTAACTGTCTGTGTCTGTCGTCTGAGAGTTTTAGTATGACCTGGATCAAACTTGACAGAGGGGTTTTTAGAGAGGGTAGAGGCCAGAGCCTTCACTATTGATTTTTGATTTAGTGAAGGCACTATAGGCCCCTTTTCCACCAGTTGGTTCCCAATGGGAACCGGTTCAGTTCTTTTTGGTTTTTAGTCCATGAGCCAGAGCTCCAAAATTGGAACGTTATAATTATGAATTGAGTGGGCAAAACCATACCTATATTAGATTGTTTTCACCATGAAAGTTCCCCAATTGAGTACTTGCATGAAGACAATGAATTATTGTATTACAAATTTTACATTTTTAAATATGCAAATTAGGCATTATGTAGGAAAATATGCAAAATAATCGAAAATATGAAAAAGCTACTACTGTGGAAGGGTTATCATGTATTAATTTACTTCTATTGATCCTATAAACAATTTAATATAGGTCTAGTTTGCCGACCAATTTTGGAGCTCTGGCTCATGGACTAAAATCCAAAAAGAACTGAACCGGTTCCCATTGGGAACCAACCGGTGGAAAGGGGGTCTGTGTGGGCAACTTTGGCCACTATATTTCCACACTCACTCCAGAGGGCCACATTGCATATCGCTGTCGTAGGAAAAAAGTTCAAATGCTTTTCAAAGGATTTTCTTTAGCTTGTAGAATGCCTGTAGCTTGTAGAAAAAGTTAGCTTTTTATTTAATTTTGAATTATTTAGTTATAGTTATGTTAACTTTAGGAACTTAATACAAATACATTGGACATAAAATAAGACAATAACATTTTAATACTAGTCATTAAGCTACTAATATAGACTGAAGTAATTAAAGCTGGAATGTTTGGAATTGTAACGGCTGAAATCAATAATATATCAGTCTTCTGATATTAACCATGTTGGGGGCCGCATGTGGCCTCCGGGCCGCCAGTTTGACTTAGAAAGTAAAACTTAGAAACTTAGAAAGTCAAACTTAGAAACTTAGAAAGTCAAACTTAGAAAGTTCAAAGTTTAGAAAAACGTTGAATCTTGTTCTGTTCAAAGTGACAGTTATGTGACTGAAGTCCACCCTGTTGGTTCTTCCACAGTTGAAGCGCTTGGTGGGGAAACTGCGCAGCAAGGGAACGGTGCACAAGAAGAAGCGTCAGGAGATGGCTGAGCTGAAGGCAGAATATGGCGTTCTCCAGCGGACTGAAGAGGTTCTGAAGCAGAGGCACGAAGCCATCCAGCAGCAACTGGTAAATCATTCCCACAACACCTGCAAAATGTGAAAACCACCACACACATTTTTTACTTTTTATTTAGATTTGTGCGTGCGTTTGTGTGTGTGCGCGCACATTTCTGTTTTATTTTTTATAGTGACAATGGTATATAGAGAGGGGACTGCCCATAACTCTGACATCCCGTTAGTCCGACATACGTGGCTGGTTAAGACTCACCCGTGGCCGGTTAAAACTAACCCGTGGCTTTAGGTTTAGGGATAGGGTTAGTGATGCGCGACTCGGACCAACGCACCGTTGGAACAATGAGCCGTCGGACTAATGATGCGGCGCCTACAGGGAAAGGAACGCTGGGAGAGAGAAGGGATGACATGGGTTGGATGATGACCCGTGAGCTACTGGAATGCCTCCCAACCAGACAGTCTTTATTAAAAGCACATTCTTATTCACAGCAACAGCCTGGGTAGTGGTTGCATGGTTACAGTACATCTCTGACAGTGCCTCTTCTCCTCAAAGAGACGTTAGTAGAGGTTGGTCGGGAGGGAGGGTGGGGATGAAGCATGTTCGTCATTCACTAATGTCACCTGCATTTTCACAGCCAGCTGCCTTAAGCCCTGCTTCTGTGAACTTCAGGGAACTGGGCTGTCCATCCCTCCATACCCAGACAATAGACATTCTCAACCTCACATGGCCCTCTACAGTCCCTCTATAGGCCTATAGGCTATATCTGTGCATGTGTGTGTGTGCATGCATTACATGTGGTCCCTCCATACAAACCTGGGTCAGTGATGAAGTGGTACCAGGTACACCGCTTCCTAGAAATTGCTTCACACCTCTCTGCTGTCCCGGCTCCCTGACATGCTGATAGCCTGTCTGGCGCAGGCCAGGCTGAGCCGCTGCTATTTCTGATGGCTGCTCCACTGTCTGCATCACCACCACCGGGTTGAACCACTTCAGTTATCCCCCCCCCCCCTGCCTAATATTGAACCAGTTCAGTGTTTCAACTGAAAATGAATTGGTTCAGAAACTATAAAAGTTGGTTTGGAACTGGAACCAAAACATGGCTGCCGGTTCCATGAAAGCACCAAGAAGGTTCCAAGACGGAACCAGTTGAATCCAAAGTTATTTTGGTGGAAAAGGGGCCACAGTGAATTCACTTCGTCACGGTCGCGCATCATCGTACAAAAACCCGTAAGACAGTTGACTGGCCTCAAGTAGCCGACCTGCTGCTATATTATTATAGCACAACATAATGTTATGTCATCGTCATTGACCATATCATTGATCCACGGGCGGCAAAGGCTCAGGGGTAGATTGGGCAGATGGGAATCGCAGGGTTGCCAGTTCGAACCCGGGCTCCCCCAGAGTTAGTGTCGAAGTGTCCTTGAGCAAGACTCTGAACCCCTAATTGCCCCCGATGGGCAATTTGGTGCCTTGCATGGTTTTCATTGGTGTGTGAATGTAATGCACAATCTATGTGAAGCGCCTTGGATAAAGGCGCTATATATACTGTAAATGCACCATTTACCATTTATCCTGGTGACGCACGCTTATAGATTCACGGTCGGGAAAACTTGGGATTCCCTTCTTGCGGACCAGTGGTTGTACCAGCACAGGTACACGTCCCAGTTGTTGGGAACCTCTGTCACTAATCCACAAGGGTGGGGTGGTGGTGGGGTGGGAATTGGCATAGCATTGCGACTACATTTGGAGAAAGGGGACGAAATATCTGCCAGTACCAGCAGTTGGTTGGTTGGGTGTTTGATTGATTGATTGATTTTTTCCCATAGACATTTCAAAAAATATTTATTTAAAGACCTTTTAAGTGCCAACATGAGTCGTGACAAATCATGACAACAAACACTATATATATATATATATATATATTTTTTTTTAAGATATTTTTTTGCGGCTTACGCCTTTTATTGTTTTTTTTTGAAGGGACAGACAGTAGGCTGACAGGAAACGGGAGAGAGATGGGGGAAGACATGCAGTAAAGGCCGTGTCGAACCCGCGGCACACTGCGACTGGATTACCAGTCGGGTGCCCAGACGGTTACGCCACCGCCTGGGCACAAACACTATATTTTGGACTAAACAAATAATTACAAAGAAGGAAAACAAGAAAAGTGTTTAATTATTTGTTCGGCCCGAATTTGTTTTAATGATTTCTCACTCCAGTTGGCTTTGTACGAGGCTTAAAAGGTCTTTAAATAAATACTTCTATGAAATTAACTGGGACTCATTTCCTGGGTCCTGACTCCTGGTAGAGGGCTGGACTGCGATGCTCTATATACACTTCTCTATAACAAAAACATTTACAAAAATCACACCCGTGTGAAGTGAGCAACCGGACCGGACCGGGGGGTCCCTGGAACATCCAGACCCCCAGGAATGTGGCCAGGGGGCTGGCCCGGTTCCGGCGAGCAGCCCTGTGTCCGAAACGGTCGAGAAATGACAGAGTTACCTTGTGGGGGTCCTGGGGGGTCCCTGGAACAGAGGGCCGGGCCCGGGCCGTTTCCGGCAAGCCGCCCCGCGTCCGAAACGGTTGAGAAATGGTGAAAACCAACCAAGCTATTTTCGTGTTTGGACAGACAGACCCAGGGACAGACAGGTGTTTTCTTGTTCTTCCAAATGTCACAGCTTTTCCAGCCCTAATCTACAGTTGGCTAAGTAATTACATGGACCTCATCCAGCTCAACTTGAGTTACGCTGGGAACAAAATCACCTCTGATCCCAGGTATTAACCTGTGCCGTTCCATCCTGTGTGAACACGGTTTAGCTAGCCTGGCTAATAAGCCAGACTCACGGTTTAGCAGCATTGGCCGTTTGTGCCAGGAGGTAGCTAACAGTAGTAACAAGTTTAGTTTCCCATTCAGATATCAAACAGAGCCATGCCTGAGTCTTGGGACTGACGACCGTCCCGGTTTTGAAGAGTCATTGACCACCGAATAGGCGAATACCAATGTTTGACTGACATAATTTGCAAAATAATTAATTTAAAATAAACACAATTAAACTTCAATATATGAAAAGAACATTTTCTTTACACGGGTAATTATAAAATACACACATCAGGACATTAAAATCAGGACACATTGGCTGCATACTAGTTTCCAAATAATGTCTAATATATCGGCCAAACCAATATATCATTCTGGCTTTATAATTATCAAATTGGACACAATCCATGTGGAGATACTACAACTACAGTTCATATTTTTTGGGGGTAAAAACAATCTGTCTAATAAGGCCTCAAGATAATCCATCATGTATCTTTATTATTAGCTTGGTTGTTGACCTGTCATCAGCTGGTTTGTGTGTGTGTGTGTGTGTGTGTGTGTGTGTGTGTGTGTGTGTGTGTGTGTGTGTGTGTGTGTGGTAATTACTAGAAGAATATGCTTGTCATTGCCCTGTGGTAATTACTAATTAATTATTATGCATCGTTATCGTTAGGATAACACACTGACTGACTGACTGACACTTCATGTTTATGCCGACACTGACGAGGAGAGATGATGGATGACAGAATGAAATGCCAGGCACAACAACATGATCTCTTCTTCATGCTGGAAATCAGTATTCTCTTCTGTCTGCAAAAATATTATTTATATGGAGGCCCTCTCTCTGTGTGTGTGTGTGTGTGTGTGTGTGTGTGTGTGTGTGTGTGTGTGTGTGTGTGTGTGTGTGTGTGTGTGTGTGTGTGTGTGTGTGTGTGTGTGTGTGTGTGTGTGTGTGTGTGTGTGTGTGTGTGTGTGTGTGCACTGTGCAGCAATCCCTGGAGGCTCAGAAGGGGATTTCAGGGTACAGCGACACTCAGGAGGGGCTCGAGAGGGTGTCGGCCACCAAGAGCGAACTGGACGAGATGAAGGGCCGTACCCTGGACGACATGTCAGAGATGGTGACTATACTGTTCTACTGTTGTAGGGAGTTTGGTGTTCGCATGTCCACTCTAAGACCACCTGAGACCACATTCTACAAATGTCTTCTCGAATCCTATATCCATATAAAACGATAGTTACGTATGTAACTACGGTTCTATGAGTCCCGAATGACCGCCAGAGGCGGTGCTTTAAGCATGAATATGTCCTTCGCGCATGCGTCGTCGAGTGTTGTATACAAACAAAGTCAATTTTGACCCCGTGATGACCCGAAGTAGTCTATATCTTCCGGCAGTCTGCAGGGGATCAGTCTCTACAGAATTTTCTCGCGCGAACACGAGGATTCTGAGTGACAGAGTGCCTCTGGCGGTCATTCGGGACTCATAGAACCGTAGTTACATACGTAACTATCGTTCTATTTCGTCCCTGCTGACCGCCAGAGGCGGTGCTTTAAGCATGAATGACTTATGCCAGCCAAGTCACGAGGGATCCTGATCACAAACCATAAGGAGTAGGCTTGGAGGACTCTCGTAAGAGGACCACGTCCAGCGGATGGGGAGTGGCAACACTCACCCAGAGGAACAGACAACTCGCTGTGATGCCCATGAGGCAGCGGCACAGATATATTCCAGGGGTACTTCCCTCGGGGCAGCCCATGATGTGGGGACGCTCCCGTTAAGAGTGGCAGCTCACGCCAAATGGTAAGGTACGATCACTTGCCCCATAAACGTGGTTGATGGCATCCACAACAGTGTGGGGCGGGCGCTGTCTGGAGAGAGCGCTACCTTTGAAAGGGCCATCGTCACAACGGAACAGCCATTCTGACCGCCGAAAGCATTCGGCAGGTCTAACAAGCGGCTCTCAGGGCCCACACTGGGCGCAATAGTTCCCGCTCGTCCATCCACTCTCCTGGTGGAGGGTAAAACTATGCTAGCCGTATAGGCTGGTTGAGGTGTGTATGTGACAGCACCCTCAGGAGGAACACTGTTCGGCCACAGAGACACTCAGGCCGTCTAAGCTTTGCTTCGGACGCAAGTCACTAACAGACAGGACGTGCCGCTCACGGACACGCTTCGTTACAGCAATATTGATTCTAGCATATCAACATGATATTGCCCCTACTTATGCTTTTAGAGTAGGAGATCGGCCCTTGTCTAGGAGGGACTGCGGAACTCCAGACAGGTAGGCAGAGCAGCGCACTAGGTCTTTGCTCTGGCCTCAGTTGGAAATGGGTTCCATCGGTTATCGTACAGTAGCCTGATGGATGTCATGGATGTCACCCTTGAATTCAGGGTGGCATGCCTGGCTGGTTCCACACAGCGGTTCAGGGCCGCCAGTGGCCAAACGCACAGTTGGGGCGTTGAGCATTTGAATGCCGTATCCGACCGCCTCCCAGTTGGGGAGACCTCTGTCGGGGAGACGCCGTGGCGTCCTCCGACTGGGTCTGTTCAGCAGAGGAGACCAAGTACTTCTTGGCTGGGGGGGGCAACCAGCAGTATGGTGTGACCCTCCTAAATAACTCTGAGGCGCTGGTCGTATCAGAGAGGCAGTGGCAAGGCATATGCAGTGCCTCTGGCAGTGCGCATTTAAAAGGATAGTGCCCTGTGGGCGGTGGTCTGCTTAGGGCCAAGTGTGTCAGGAACGATGTAGGTCGTTCCGTTCATACTGGCTATGTGGCAGGACGCCTAAGAAGTCCAGCAGGCTGACAGCCATTTGTGGCGTTCAGGTTCTATGAAACCGTCGGATCCTTGCGTCCTGGCCCGGTGGGCTGGGTGTCTCCGTTAGGGAGAACCAGGGAGGTTAGTGAGGTCCAGGGTGAGGAGGTCCACCTCCGCTCTGCCGAGGTAGCCTCTGATTAGTGTTCACCACCACTGGATGGGGTACCGCTCCCCTCATGGAAGCTTTCGATGGGAGGGAGAGCCTACCATGTAGTCCCGCTCTCCACTCAGACAACTTGCCTATAGGCTGATCGGGCGGGGAGGCTGCCCAAGTCAGGGGGGGGTCCATAGACGCCTACAGCAGCCAAGCAAACGTGGCCCTGCCCGATGACTTACGTGATACACGATCGAGGTGTTGCCCGAACGTATGAGAATGTGCTCGCCTCTCCTGTACGGCAGGAAGTGCTGTAGAGCGGAGCACACCACTTGCCGCTCCAGCACATTGCCGTGTTCGGCCCAGTAAACTGGCACGAACTTCATAAACCTGTTGGGTCCCATCAGATTCAAGACATGTCGACACCCGTCTGTCTTGCGTCACAAGGAAGTATGTAGATCGGACTTCCCTTCGTGTGACTGAGGATATACAGCCTCCGTTGCGCCCTTGGGCAGGAGGACACCTCACTCCTGGTCTGATAGTAGGGCTCTCGTCATGTTGCTGATAATGGCCAATTTGACCCGCCGGATATGGGGGGCTGGCGTCAGAAGGCGCTGCACAGCCCGGAAAGTCACAGTCAGGTCCCTGCGTGGGACGCCAGGGAACACGCTGGCCTCTAGTGTGGGCCGGCGGTGATACGCGAGCTCCGAGGGCAGTCAAGATGATTTCATCAATGTTGGAGCTCGGCCCTTTGGGAGGCGTGATGTGTCATAGGCCTGCAAGCTGCAGCCTGGTCTTCCCCACCTGGATGGTTCGCTCCAGCGCTTCTCGCTCGGCTGAACCACCTAGTGCTCCTGGCTCCTCAGGGAGCCTACGGAGAGTTGGCCTAGTCTCATCAGTCAAGCTTGACTGTGAAAACCCGGCTTGGCGACGGGCTAGAGATATGATGGACATCAGCCGTCCGCGCCCTGAGGACATGACGCCAATGCCTCCAGTGATACACCAAAGGTGGCTGAGCCAGTATTAACGTTGACACTATTAGGTGTGAAAAGGAGGCCCCAGTGAGCAGGTTGCCTGTGCTCCTGTACTGGGGTCGAGGTCACCTAGCGTTCTGCCGCCGGGCCTCGTTGGAGAACACAATGAGGGATGCAGTGACAGGCTTGGTGGCTGGCATGTAACCCAGGCCAGCCCTTATCGCCTTGTGCGTTCCAATCTATTAAAGTGTCAAGTCGCAACGGGTTGTCTCAGGACACTTTTTTCAATCAGGGCAGGGCTGCCAGGATTTCGCCATCGGTATAGAGATGGGAGAAAGCCCTGATCGTCCGCCCGGCAGGCCTGTAGCTGACTCAGGTACAGGCGTGGGGGACGGCGAAGACAGCAAAGCCGCGTCTGCAGTAGGCGCTTGGAGGAGCCGACTGCCTGCTTTAGTATGCGTTCCACGGCTATGCGCATGAGCTGAGAAGTGGGAGGCTGGCTCTGATGCCTGGGAGGCACTGCCTTCTGCATCTTCCTCATAGTCATGGAAGTGCATAGCTTAAGCTGTCGGGGAGAGCCCATCAACCTCGAGTCAGCTGTGGCATCAGAGAGGGAGGCGCTTCGGCACCCTCCGAGGTGCCTAGGTGTCATCCGAAGTGAGCATGGACCTCATGTGGGCCAACTCCGCAGATAGCTGAGCCCTCTCGGATCTGCTGTAGCCAGCGGTCAGACCTTTTCCTCCTGGCACACGGGGCAGGACCAAGGTTGGCTCACGGCTGAAGGAGAGCTTCACACGAGGTACAAAAGTGGGAGCTCTCCATTGTGGTGGCACCGGTTACTCTGGACCGGCCGGTGCGCACAAGTCCCAACTAGCCCAGGGCGCGGACGCTGCTGGTTGCTAGGTGTTGGCCGTATGCTGGGGGGAGGAGGCGCGTACGCTGCCTGTACCAGCAGAGGCTTTCGAGGTACAAAAGTGGGAACTCTCCGTTGTGGTGGCACCGGTTCCTTTGGACCGGCCGGTGCACACCAGTCCCAACTAGCCCAGGGCGCGGACGCTACTGGTTGCTAGGGGTGGAGCCGTATGCTGTAGGAAGGGAGCGCGGACGCTGCCTGTACCAGCAGAGGCTTTAACTTAGATCGGCATCTAATGACTTAATACCTGCCGCAGCATGCATTTACGTTTTATGCAAATGCTCATTGTAGCACTTTGAGATTCAACCAGATGTAAAGTGCATCATAGAAACAGCACAAATGTTGCTGTTAGATAGACTGTGCGACCTGCATGGTCGCGGTGGGGGAGGGGAGCTCGTACGCTACCTGTACCCCCGGCGGAGGCTTACTTATAAATTATGATAATAAAGTAGCCTCCAGTCAAGGTTTAGACGCTGCTATGTAGCAGCTGTAGTGTTCCTATGCGAACGCTTATCCCAGCACTATGACATTTATCCAAACTCCAAGTGCATTATTATTAGTGTGGTTGCCCTAAAAGGGCAACTAGACTATTGTAATTTATGTTTGCTAGTCCAGAGCGAAACAAAAGACACTTCCAATACACTAGTCAAGTGTGCACTACTACGCATTCATGCTGGGAGGAGGGAGCACTAACGCTGCCTACCCCAGCCAGAAGTTTGGTTAAATAAACCAACACAAGCTAGTTTTGGAGAAAAGGCTACAACCGATAGCTCCACCAATAGGGGCCACCTGCCGAAGGAAGGGAGCGCATACGCTGCCTGTATCAGCTGCAGCTAATGAACAGAACAAGCTATACACCGATAGCTGTTAATAAATGCTTGAGCTAACAAACATTAGTAGTAAGTAACATCAAGCTGGCCGTATGCTGGAGGAGCGGAGCGCATACGCTGCCTGCCCTGTACCAGCTGGGCCAACAAACAGTAAAGCAAGCTATACACAGATAGCTTTTTTTTTTATTTTTTTTATCTTAGATAGTATAATAAGCGCTTGGGCTACAACTACAGGTAGCAGCGCCAGTTAGAGATCTATGCTGGAGACCAGCTGGGCTACAAAAACAAGACAAGCTATAGCCTGTTCATAAACAGCTTTAACTTTAAACTACTGGTAGCTGCTGTGAGCTACGCTGGCAACAGCGCCAGATACCCTGTGCTGGGGACCAGCTGGGTTAATGGGACCTACAGGTGGACAAACCAAGTTGCACCCACTGTATATGCAAAAAACTGTTAATGGAGCTTTGAGCTCCAGACATAATAATAATAAACTTTATTTATATAGCACCTTTTCATACATAAAATGTAACTCAAAGTGCTTCACATTAAAATAAGATACAAAATAATACTGTATCATAATACATACTGGTAGCAGCTTCAGCTAGGCCCACTGCTGGGGGCCAGCTGGGTTAACAACCAGACAGGCTATGTACACCAATAGCTATTTAGCTACAGACTATACTGGTAGCAACATCAATACCCTGGGAGGACGCAGGTAGTTGCTCCTGTACCGGGCTAATAATAACAACAAGAATACAAGCTATTCGCAAAGCAGTTAAGCTTGAATGCTGCCAATATCCGTATATGGCTTTGGCCAGCAAGGCTTGTCAAACAGAAAATGCCGGTTAGCCTTAACTAACTTAAGTCATAAGTTATATGCCGACTGCTGAGAGAATGTAGCGACAATGCTTGACATCAGCAGGGGCTAACCAAAGCTTGAAGGTAACGTGTTTATCAAACGAAGGTAATATGACAGTGTTCTTATCCTTCGGCAAGTCTTATAGTCACTTATACCTCCCAATGTATGAATGAATGAACCATTGTAAAGCGCTTTGAGCACTTGGAAAAAACGCTATAATAATGCAATTAATTATTATTATTATAAGCGCTAGCGTTCACAGTCGAACAAAACTTGTATGCAGAGCAGGGAGGCGGCGCGAACGCAGCCTATACTCACAAGGGGTTATGCCATGATAAAATATATCATATGATTTGAACGTCTGTTAGCGTTCGCAGTCGAACAAGCCTCGTCTGCAGAGCAGGGAGGCGGCGCAAACGCAGCCTATACTCACAAAAGGTTATGCCATGATAAAATATATCATATCATTTGGACGTCTGTTTAGCGGGGATAGCACCACTTTAAACGATAACGTACCTTTTGTCCGAGGGGGGTTAGCCTTCCTTACCGGCGAGAGAGATTGGACGCTCCTGCGTCCACGTGAATCCGCGAAATAAACTCCATTCATCGAGGAGATAGAAAACCATAGTCGCAGTTCCTGGAGGGCGAACAAACGCTACTCCGACAGGCAGTCACGCCGTCACAGAACTACCGGCGACCAGGTACAGGCACCGTAGCTGCATATTGTATTGCATAGCAATACCTCGCAGCCCAGTGCAAATTTCTCACCACGACGCGCGAGAAAAATTAGAGACTGATCCCCTGCAGACTGCCGGAAGATATAGACTACTTCGGGTCATCACGGGGTCAAAATTGACTTTGTTTGTATACAACACTCGACGACGCATGCGCGAAGGACATATTCATGCTTAAAGCACCGCCTCTGGCGGTCAGCAGGGACGAAATAGAACCTATGAGCTGTACTCAAACTGTGGTGCTCAAACCTTTTCATTTCAAAGAACCCCTGGAATTGTTCGGTCGCTGAACTCCATCTCAAAATCGTTTTCTTTTGTTACAAGGAGACCTCCTCCCAGAAGCAAAGATTCAAAAATATATATTCGAAGATTTGCGCCACATTTTCACGACTTTTAAAAAATGGCACGGCAATCGGTGCCGTGCTATGAGCTTGTAGATCTGCTATTTTTCAATAGCTAAAGTTTAAAATAATGGTTAAAGTTGTTAACCCATAAACGTGACACGGATGCGCTAATGCAAAACCTGCTTATTACAGAGCAGTCGTTGAAAAGAATCCACGGCTTCACTTTCCGTTTTTATCAATTACTTGAATTGAAACCCTTGAAGGTTACTGAAAAAAAGTAACCCTCCTTTTTTGTAATAAAACTGCGATCTATATTTGAATAACAATGACTATGATTCTATCATTCGACACTTCCATGAACGACTTCAGTGGCACTGGGAAAGATGCTGACTTTTGTAAATGTGCTCAAAAACCAAAGAACCGTTCCACGCTATTTTTATATCCACCGCTGCCGGTATTGTTGAATTACCTTTGGAGCATACGCCGAAGTATTTGCAGCTTTGATTCACGAAAATCCGGCGGAAAACAGTCCCATGGTTTGTTGTTGAAGAGAAAAACATGCCGCCATTACGATGCGAAAGAAAGACAGCCTCCACAGCATGTTGTCGTCCAAACAAACCGCCCGATGATTGATTTCCGGTTCCGTCATCATAACACGACGGCCTCGTCACAAGGTCTGCGACAAATCCGGTCTTTCTTTTTCATTATTAAAACACGGCGAATTAAACAAATGGCGGGTTTAGCGTATTAAGCGTGGCTACAACATGGATTAAATAATGTAAAGCCCTCAAAGTGTTAACACGTTTGTGCATTGAGATAAATTAACCAGTCCACAATATCATCCATCCATTCATAAATATACAGTCACTGTACATACATGTTGAACTGTTAAAGCCCAGTCTAAGACAAATTTATTCCTCGGGAGACTAATAAAGTATATCTCTATCTCTCTATATCTCTATCTCTATCTCTATGCTAGATCAGGTCAGACTCATCTTTGTCAGCCACTCAGCAGTGAATATCTGACCAAGTGCTCAACTCCGACGTACACACATATATGGTGTCAGTGATTGCTTTATATAAGAAGAACTCTATATTAATCATGTTGGGTGACAGTTACTTTTTGTCTGACTTGTATTCTCTGTCAGTGTTATTATAATTTCAATGTTTTAATTACGGTAGTTATTCTTTTTTATTTTGTTTCAACTTTTATTTTTAGTTAATTTAGTTTTTAAAGCTGGGGATTTTTCTTAAGGCTTAGTTTAAGTTGTATGATTAATATTAGTTTTAGTGTTCTTTGTATTTGTCAGGGGTGATATTCAAAAAGGTCAGACAAACCCAACTAAACAAAAACAGTAATCCAAATTTAAACTGGCACAGCCAAACAATTGTAAGATAGATTTAATATCACCCAAAATACTAAGCTTACAGTATGTATGACGCACGGGGGCTCCACCGCGTGCGTCAAAAAACGAACCGGGGCAATTTTAATGCAGTCACGCAACATTGGGGCATTGGAGCCACCCTTCATTGATTAAAAAGGGAACATTCCCTGGCGGTGACGCGACGCTGACGCACCCGGTGGAGCCCCGGTGTTACATGGCAACATTCATAGAGATAGATAGATAGATAGATATATAAGAACGAAATGCTGAAATACTATATTACTAAAAACCTAAAATCCACTTATACAACAAATAAAAACACCAACCGTTCATAAGAGACAGATATTGCACGACAGGAGTCCTTAGCAGCATAAAGGTTAGGGGATATTGCACTTGTTTAAGGAGAATCTGTCTGTTTTACTCCCGGTGCTGGGATACCTTTGGTCAGAAGGCAACAGAGTGAACAGTCCATGATGTGGGGGTATTCCTGATGTTATTGCTGATGTAGCTGTGTGCCTGGGTAATGTTCATTCATTGTGTTGGGGCATAAAAACACTTCCCCTAAACTAATATCAGCTCAAAGTGTTTTCTGTGCTTTTGGCAGCTTGCAGTGCACACTTGGCAACAGTTGGCGTACTACTCATAATGATAGATTAAAAAAAAAAAAACACACATTCCTGGCTCCAGCAGCCTAAAAGCAGACCTTTCAGTCCCGTTGCAACCTGCCAAATGATCCAAACTATACTGGAGATGCCGTTTCCTCGACTCCAACACAAATCTGTAGCAGACACTGAGCAGCGCTCTGTCCTCTGTCCACATAAAAACCCAACTTGGCTGAATGAACATTCAGCCAAGTTGGGTTTTTATGTGCCTGTGGGGCTTTCAGTTCAGGTCGGTTCAGTTAGAGCTGTTGATCTCTTTACAGGTGAAGAAATTGAACTCTATGATAGTGGAAAAGAAGTCGGCTGTTGCTCCGATTATCAAGGAGCTGAGGCCTTTGAGACAGCAGTGTCAGGTGAGTGTCGTGTGATACGGGAAAAAAAACGCTCTGATTCTCAGTATTTAAATTCCCCGTGTCTGTGTCATTGTGTGTGTGTGTGTGTGTGTGTGTGTGTGTGTGTGTGTGTGTGTGTGTGTGTGTGTGTGTGTGTGTGTGTGTGTGTGTGTGTGTGTGTGTGTGTGTGTGTGTGTGTGTGTGTGTGTGTGTGTGTGTGTGCCTTTGAACACAATAGCCATTGTATAGGAGAAATGGGCATACACTGCACACTTGCTATTCACTTGAATGCAGGAATTCCCATTCATCTGTATGTGGAGTTAATCCATTGTCTTGTTGAACTATAGCTATTTTAGAAGCTTTACCACCAGTGTATTTGTTCAATTGACTCACTGACTTTTTTTTGGAAATGTTTCCTGTAATGGAAAATTTCGAGGACGTGAAACAGACTCACGCATGTTACCGGCTGATACCGACAACAAGCCACTCCAGACCTACTTATCCTTAAATGCTTTGTATGACATTTGTACAAATATCTATGGTAATGAAAATAACAATAATTATTATGAACCCCTCCCTTGTATTGAATGTGTCTTCTTCTTAAACAGGAGCTAACACAGGAACATGAGGAGAAGAAGGCTCAGTACGATAGCATTGCTGCTGGTTTGGAGAGCAACAGATCCAAGTTGGAACAGGTGGGAATATATACACAGCATAAGAGTTGCCCTGGCCTAGATGAAGTACCGTGTGTGCTGTGCACTCATTCAATCCATTGGATTCTAATGATATATTTGGGGTGTTCAGAATGTAGCTTAACAAATTAGCTCTGTTTTCCTTCCGTCTTGTAGGAGGTCAAAACCTTGAGAGAAGAAAACGCTCAGGAGGAAAACCGATATCACCACATCAATGGCATGAAGCAGGTAACAAGCTTTAACAGCAAGTAACACCTTCTCCAGACCAGGACAGGAAACGCATCGGTTCCTATTAGGGTAATGTGTGCTGTTCTACCGAGACAGAGAGCGTTACTAGTAGATTATTATTGAAGGGTTGTAAGTGATGTTTTGAAAGTTTGAAATTCTTGTTTACAAAGAGAAAGCTTACAGAAGTTACATAGTATACATTTAATCCTGGTTCAATACAGTTTTCCTCCTTTTTAACTATTAAGTGTGCCCGGATCTCTGCTTTTTTTGAGTGGTGCAACCACTCCAAGGAACAGCAATGTCCGTCCTAACCTATGTGACTATGTCCTAACCTATGTGACTATGTTTATAGTACCAGTAGGGGCAAAAGTGGCACTGTTGTGCCAGAAACAGAGAGAGAGAGAGATAGTGTTGCACTGTTGCCTGCTAATTACAGAGAGAGAGAGAGAGAGAGAGAGAGAGAGAGAGACATAGAGACATAGAGAGAGAGGGGCAGGGGGAGAGGGGAGTTGCACCACTCAGTTTGAGTGATTTTTTTCCTATACATTTAATCCTGTTGCACAGACTTTGCTTAATTGTATTCATCTATCCTATGATTGCACAGTCTCTGTATCTGTGTCCAGCGCATATCTCGAGAACCGTCCATATTCATCAGGTTGTACTAGACAAATGGATGTCGTAATTGCGATATGCCCGCATTGGGCCGGTGGATGGTGTTCATTTCAGTCACCAAACACCTGCACTCTGACTTTATACCTGATCGCCCCCCCGTCTCTACCCCCCTCCAAACAGATCATTGAAATGCAAATGCAGAGGGCGGTGGAAGAGACCAAGGCATACGTGTCCTCTGATCCGCAGGAGAGGAAGAAGGCCATCAGGTGAGTGAGCGCGCTGAGACCTGCCTGCCAGCTGCTTTGGAGTTGATTAGCCCATTGTGATCCACATGCTCCAGTAACACATTCACACTAATCTTTCCCTGCAAAGGCAAACAGAAGTAAAGCCTGGGTTAAGTTGCCTGTGGGTGTTGCACAACCAAACTAGCTAGTCTACAAGCTCACGCACACATCACGTCATGTCAAACTACGTCGCTTGTGAGCGTGTAGATTGGCTGTTTTCAGTTCACAACAGTAGCATGCAACTAAGTTTAAATCAGGCTAGGTTGTCTGTAGATATGTGGTCATAGAAATCATGTCAACAGTAAGGAATTGATGAAAACTTGTCAGGCATCAGGGAATCTAGTCATTCCACCTTGGAAAGTCCAGAGTTAATAATTTATTCATCTGTCATTGATTCCAACTCTTAGTAATTCAGATGAGTTAACCTTGACGATGGCTTTGGACTACACTTGAAGTATATGTATGCTTATCCGGTTGTTTTTACAGGGAAGTGTACATGAAGAACATCGCAGAGCAGGAGTCACTTGGCAAGGTGAGTACAGTTGGATGTGTCTACTGTCTACTCCACTCTCTAGGTGAGTACAGTTGGATGTGTCTACTGTCAGTTGGATGTGTCTACTGTCTACTCCACTCTCTGGCACTGCTCTGGCATCTGCTAGGTGAGTACAGTTGGATGTGTCTACAGGTCAAGGTGAGTAAAGTTGGATGTGTCTACTGTCTACTGTCTACTGTACACTCTCTGGCACTGCTCTGGCATCTGCTACGGATCAACTGCATAGACCGGGTCAGTATGTGGAAGTTATGTCTTCCTTATTCTGTCTGGATTGA
This sequence comes from Protomyctophum bolini, assembly GCF_963924005.1. Lineage (NCBI taxonomy): Eukaryota > Metazoa > Chordata > Actinopteri > Myctophiformes > Myctophidae > Protomyctophum > Protomyctophum bolini. Next base: position 41,440,466 of record NC_137867.1, on the reverse strand, counting down.
ACATGGTCTGATTGCAGAGTGGCCGATGGGAAGGCTTGTATCATCAGAACAACAACTTGAATCCTCTGAGTCTACATACATGTTACACAAAAAATCTAAAATGTATAGATGACAATTTAGCCCATGTTCATATCATTCATTCATTCATTGCTGCTCTCTCTCTCTCCCTCTATATCTCTCCCTCCCTCTCTATCTCTCTTTATCGCACCGGACTGCAGAAGTTACGTGAGAAACAGAAGGCCGTGAGGGAGAGCCACGCCCCCAACATAAAGCAGATGAAGATGTGGCGCGACCTGGAGCAGCTGATGGAGTGCAAGCGCCAGTGCTTCATCAGAGCCCAGAGCCAGGCCTCTATTGGCCAGGTCATTCAGGAGGGAGGAGAGGATAGGCTGGTACTGTGAAGCCTAGTTTATATGCTTTGTGGAAATGTGTCATTTATGTGTTATATTTTTGTCGACACTTTTCACAGAGGCACTTGAGGTAGTCATGTATAGTTGATGTTCACCCTACTGTTGGACTGTAGTCATGTACAGTTGATGTTCACCCTACTGTTGGACTGTAGTCATGTACAGTTGATGTTCACCCTACTGTTGGACTGTAGTCATGTACAGTTGATGTTCTCCCCTACTGTTGGACTGTCATAAGTCAGTGGTGTTTTCATTTCAAGGTCCATTATTTATTTGGCATTTAAACCACGGACCACCATTTGATGAGATGTAACCTCTCAGACCCAAAACTAGAGAATATTTTGTTGTCGTTGGATAAGATTTTGTCAGTCCACAATTCTATGCTGTATTGATGTGGTACCATATGAGAGATAACAGGCAAACGTTGATCAAAGTAACAATTATTTTATATGCTCCAATTGTGTAGACTAGCTTACTATGATCCACAACTAGTGCAATTCTGGTCAGTACTCTATTCTCAGAATTTCCAGTGAATGTTCATCTCCATGACGATGATGATGTCCAATACCATGACTTATCTTTGCATGAGAAGCACTCTTCCGGTGATGACACCGTTTGAGGTGGCTCATGGATCCAGAGCTGAGGGGACAGATGTCCCACCCACGAGGTGTCATGGGATAAGAGGTTTGTCTTCCTCTAGCGTGCTGCTTGTATGCATATAGCCCACTGACTTCAAACATGTCCACTTGTCCAGCGGCCTCCATTTTGACACATCTTTGCGAATGCGCCTTCAATCAAAGTGTCTAACGATAGCGGTATACAAAGTGTTGCACTTGGGACAGGGGCGCTTGCACTAGGGCGGCTATTTTTAGAAACGACAACCATGACCTTGGGGGCAGCTAGGGTATAGCTTGCCAATTTTGGAATTCTATGAGACCTCCATTGTTTTAGGCAAAGCAGTGCAGTTGTCAAGTCATTTATGTATTTTACTTAGCTGTATTTTCTATCCTATAGTATAGACACTCTACACAGATATTTTTCTATGCTAGAGCTCAGTTAAAATGCTTAAATTTAAGTATTTTTTCATATTTTGATACAGAAGGCTTTATTAATCCTCTGGGAAATGTCTGTACTTGCATTTCAAATAAATCAAATAACAATATATTATGTCTTAATTAATGGGTATCTTATGTCAGATTAAATGCCTTCCTTGCTTTTAATTAAATGCTCCCAAAACACTCCTTTCCATCAAGGGTAAAATGAACACTAATGTTGTATTGAAGGAGAAACTTGAAGGATCACATTTTGCTCAAAGAAACGTTTGAAGGGATTTGTGGTGTTTGCTTCAAATGTGCTCATTGTTGTAATAGGATTGCTTAACCCATTCAGGCCTGACGTCGAAATTAAAAAAAATGTTTTCTAAATCACGACCATTTTCGGAAAGATTTGAGGCACATTTTAACGATTTTTCAAAAATTGCAGAACTACAAGTTCATAGCGCGTCACTCGGTGGTGTTCCCGCTCCAAATGGGTTAAGTTCTCTCCCCTCCCCAGGACTGGAAAAGATTCGGCCCTCATATTTTCGCCGCAGAACGACCCACCTCAATCGGTCAACACCATCCTGAGGGCCCCTTAAATATGTGTACCTACTGTACTATTCCCCCATATCGCTTCAAAGCTTGATAGTTGTGTTGTGAACAAGTGTACTCACTGACTCTATTAATCAGAGGTGGCCGTGGTGAAGTACACTCCATACTCAAGTAGAAGTACAAGTAATTATCACACAAAAAGCTCTTCTAGAAGTCAATGTATCATTTCAAATTGTTTAATACAATTTAAGCACACAAGTAAGTCAAAATGTAGTCTCTCCTCTCAAGACGGACTGTTCACTCGTAAAAAAAAGAGCGTACTGTTTTTCCTTTTGCCAATGGGTTCCCACTCCCAGATTGGTCAATGTTGCTTGTGAACTTCACACGAATGGACAACTAAGCTCTCTTCAAGCAAGACAACGTTAAAATAAGAGTGAGGGTGGAGACGGACAGAGTGGGAATGATAATTGAGTTAAATGATCATGTGCCACTGACTGTAATGTAGATTTAATTCTAGAACAATGTAGAGACACAGTTGCATCATTTGTATACTTGGTGGTGGAAAAGGCTACATTGCCCTTTGGAACACCTTAAAATGTTAGCAGACATGATAAATTATAGATTCGGATGGCAATCTTCTAGATTAGAAAATGTAAATAGAGTTTCATGGATTGTAAACCCACTGCCAAATTTAAACGGGATGCCCGTTAACTTCACTCCAGCAAATGATGTTGCTTCACACAAATGACCATACAAACCTGAAAGGGAGAGGGGACAGAGGAGACCTCTCTCCTGTAGCGTAACCTGATATGTTGCTGACAGACGCTGTTAGTGGTCCTTTAATACACCAGATGTATCAAGTGTAGATTATTTTAGAAGGCAGTGTGACGTGGACCTGGTCAGAATGGTGGTGAATTGATATAATTACAGTTTTCACTTTGTGCTGCATCATGTAGCCTTCATGTGTCAACCGATGCATGTCAATTCCTCTCAAGAATCCGACAGTGATGTCCCCTGATCCTGACATGTTGGGGGCAGTGGTTTTTCTGAGATATGGTTTCAAACGACACATTCTATCCTAAACCACACTTTTGCTTACTCACTTCACCAGCAGGAACCCTAGTCTCAGCCAAAGGAGACTAAGATTGATTGTTTTTTTATTGATTCTGAGTTCTGACATTTATATAGATTGATTGACCTATACAATTCAGCCCTGCTATCATCTGTGGTCTCTCAGCCCCATCTGCCCCATCTGCTGTAGTCCTTAAAAGTTCTTGAAATTCAAACACATTCCTGGACGTGTTGGGGGTTCCAGCCCCTGAATCCCCATTTACAATTTAGGCATTTAGCAGACGCTTAGTCTTAATCCAGAGCGACTTACATTAAGCAAGAACAAAAGCATGGGAATACATCACATAAAAACATTCATCATGAAACATGTAACGCCCATTAAAAATAACAATATTGTAAAAGAAACGAAATGGAAATTAATTCAGGCTGGTGTTCCTATACAGATGTCTGTAGTGAAAACGGTAGGCCTACAATTATCTTCCGCTGTGGAAGTGGAACAAGTGTTTAGAATTTAGATTGGGTTTTCGACAGCCTGGGGGCCTTGGGCGATCTCGATCAGCAGCAGATGCTGACACCTCCTCCCCCCCCATCCTCCTCACAACGATGAATGGCCTGAGGTGAGGTCAACTATAGGTCCGCGTGATCCAGTCATTATCAGCGTGTGTGTGTGTGTGTGTGTGTGTGTGTTTGACACACACACACACACACACACACACAATAATTCAAAATTAATCTTATAAAGTTCATTTGATTATACTGCCCATTGAGAACGAGGAGGGTTTGCCAGCTGCCTCTACTTCCGTGTGGTTTTGAACGCCTCGGGCGTCTTCCATCCAATGACATTACTCCACATGCAGAGCGGAGCAAGGAACAGACACTTTCATAATGGTACAGTAAAGATCACATAGCCCAGAGGGACAGTCGCTGTGTGATTGGTTGGGTAGCTGGTTAGTAAAACGATCTTTATTGACAATAAAACATACATTACAAAGACGAAATTAACATGACAGGGCAGGACCTTATATATAAATGGCAGGGCAGGTCATCGATTGACAATAGCCCCTTCTGTGCCCCCCCTCCCCCTCACGCACACAACTACACACATACAGCGGTGCATGGGGAAAGTCACCGTCCATAGACCTATACACTAATTTCATTTCAGTTCAATTCAATTCAAAGGAGCTTTTATTGGCATAGGAAAACGTTTTATAATTGCCAAAGCAAGTGTCAAAATAAATCAGTTGAAAATGGGGAAAGTTGGAGGGGATCAGGCCAGCATTGTGTAAACAGCTATGTCACATTGCACTGACCACCAGACAACATCAGAGACAGGCAAGGGGGATCTTCATTATCATTTTATTACACATGCATGGCTTTCATGTAGTGGCTGTAGCCTACCTTTAGCCTGCTGAGTCCTTTAGTAGTCATTTAGCCTGCTGAGTCCTTTAGTAGTCATTTAGCCTGCTAAGTCCTTTAGTAGTCATTTAGCCTGCTAAGTTAAGCGACATCGGTTTTGAAAAGCAACTTTGAGTAGGCCTACTCAGAAAAGCTAAAACTAAAGGCTTGGGCTGGCTACATTTGGATTGATTGAACATTTTGTTGAATGGGACATGGGTAGAGTCTACAGTTCAAGGAAAGTACAGGTCAATAGTACATGTAACTGTCTACGTAAACTAACTAAAATTATTACCACACAATTATTATTATTATATTATAAACCAAAAGTGATCAGATAATCATGGATCTACCAGTGGTAGGCACCAGTGGTGGCGTCAGTGGTTACCATGACAACCAACTGAACCGACCAACCGCAGTGACGCTGTCCGTTCGGGCCATGGGACGTAGACTTTGCCTTCCTTTGATAAAATGCAGAATATATCCAGCTAGTGTTGCCATGTCGGCTTATAAGCGATTCTGCACTTGGTTTTTCAGTATACCCAGGCTCGGTACCCAGGCTTTTATTTTTGTTAGTTTTCATAGATCTGAGTTTCTTTTTTGTATACTATTTAAATAGTCTTGAGAAAGAAATGCTGCTATTTGTCCCATGCAAAAAAATGCTGCTATTTTAATTTGTTTCAAAAAAGCTTTATAATACCCTGTATAACATGTATATATTGTTGTTTACAAAATACTGTACCCCTCCTACTTTCCACATTTTCAACGTGTGAACACACTAACACAGGGCGGGCTGGACTGAGACAAAAATTCGGCCTGGACATTTTCGCGGAACTTGGTCCAGACTGGCCCACCACAACCAGCGTGCTTTTGATTGATTGATTTATTAAGTTTGCAGAATTGCAGTACATTTCAAGTACAACTCAATACAAAAACTGAACAGAACGACACCATAAAGCATTACACTGTTTACAATAGGGCCCAACATTATCAATTCATCAAAACATTTAGAGACGTACGAATATCAAAAGTAAATCATCATAGGAGGTAAAAAGGGAAAAGAAACATATAAAGTGAGGGGGAACAGGGGTGGGTGGGGGATTCAGATTTTACGGGGGCCAGTTTCGAATTGCATCCGTCCGTAGCTGTATAGGTGCCCTTTGAGAGCAGTTTTGAAGGAGTCAATGGATTTGCATGTCTTAATGACTGTTTTGTGCAGATACTCTACTGACTTTTCGGGTCGAGGCCCATACAAATACTTGAAATACAAGCCCTTAATACCACCACATAACAGTCCAACATAAATGATACACAACCAACAGACAACTAATTTAACATTTGGCCCAGACCGCCGGTCCACCAGAGGATCGGCCCACCGGGCATATGCCTGTGGTACAGTCCATGAGTCCACCCCTGTTTAGACACTTGCTTTTGGCATGTTTCCTCATGCCAATGAAGCTGATCCTTTTCAATTGAATTGAAATTTCAAAATGTTGGTGGCTTCTTTTGGGCTTGTTTTCATACATACGATACATAGACCTGGTTGCTTGTTTCTCTCACACAATCTGGCAACACACTGATATCAAGCACATCGCTGCTTCTCGCTGCTTCTCGCACACACACAGCACAGCAGAGCAGAGCTGCACCACCACGGTCAACGAACGACCGGCGGGGACACACACACACGGTACAGTACAGGCTACAGTCAGAGAGGCTTTGGACCGACCGGGGTGAATGAATGCAGTCCTCAACGGGACACTAGGCTGCTCGCAACTCTTCCCCCCCCACACACCACACCACACCATTTTTGGAAGATAAGGAGGACAGTCAGTCAGGAGGACACCCATCGAGGAGGAAGAAGGGGAGAGGTATTTGTTGTTATCCCAAATATTACTTGGGATTAGTATTACCTGGAGACTTGGGGTGAACACATATAAGGGGGAGAGAGAAGGAATAAGGGGGGTCGGGGTCACGTTCCAGTGAATACCAAGTCTATAGCTATCCGAATGTGAAGGATAGATGACTGCTAGTTGGCAAACTATTTGTTCTTTTTGAAGGGGTTGAATTTGAGAGAGGGGAACTAAACCAACGGAGGTTCCAGGACTAATTCAATACACGGTGAACTGAAGTCGCTGCTGTCTTGTGAGTAAAGAAGGAAAGGAGCCAGAAGGGAGAACTGTTAAAAGGCACGTTCGGTCCCGTCCGTCCAACCTAAAGCAACCATGGAGAACGCTCACACAAAGAGTGTTGAAGAAGTTTACACTCATTTCTGCGTCAATGAGAGCACGGGACTTGCCCTGGACCAGGTGAAACGGCAGAGGGAGAAATGGGGCCTAAACGGTATGTATATGATTGTTGAATGAAAACACACAAAACCGTGTCTGTCTTGTTTGTTTATTGTGTTTTTCTTGGCATTTAAGAAGAAACTAGACTTCAACTCAACAATCCAACATGTCCTTAGTCATCGTTCAGTTCAGCACTGGGCTAAATGTCACCATCATCACACACCAAGCCGGTATCTGGCTGCTGACGTCATCACAAATGACCTCGTGGATTTCCTTTCCCTTTCCTTTTCTTTTTTCTCAATGGAAAATGTATTTTAATACCAGATTATTTAGACCTTGTTTCCTCTTTGAAGAAACTACACCATTTATTGACTAGATTTGAATAACTGGTGTTTATTAATGTATACTTATTATTATTTTCGTAATGTGTCATTTTTTTGACACATTACACATAATTATCACCCCGAGGCATCCCTTTATCCAAGCTAGTAAAATAATCTGTTTATTTAACCCTGTACAAAAGGGAATAGATTAGACCCCAAATGTTCCATTTGTACACTCTCAGAGTGTCACATGAACAAATTAACTGAGGACTAGTTCTCACTCAGCTATTTATGTGTGTAAATTATTCGTTATAATGCAGCACAAACCCCCTATATAGCAACTCTTGAGTTTATAAGCCTCATTAGTATTCTGCGCAAGTTGGCTGAAATGAGTCACTAGAGCGGAACGGGCCGGCATCATCATCACTGAGTAACATAAAAGGTGAAAGAAAGGGGGGGGGGGGGGGGGGTGCAGGTGTTTGTTCTTCAGAACTTGCAATGATGTGTACTGAGAGTCCTGGCTAGACTAGACCTGTGTGCCCTGGTCTAAAGCTAATCCGTATTGTATTGACGATCTGACCTCAAGTGACCGTCCAGCTATGCATGCTTTTCTCAGAGCTCTAGTCGCTCAGTCAGCAAGACAAGCAGATGGAAGCAGACCACCAGCATATCCCTCAGTCAGGTTACCTCCTGTCAGCCACCACTGCCTTAATCATGGAGTGTTGTTATTGGTAGGAATAAAGTAAACACAGAATTCCCCCTTTTTTTTAACCGAATGGGTTACCCATTGCCTCCTAGGTAAAGTATTTTTTACAGATGGGGATGTCCCGATACACCTTTTTTGTTCCCGATCCGATCAATTTCTGTGTTAGCCGATACCGAATAGTACCGATACCAGTGTTGTGATCTTGTGTTGTGTTTATAGCTATCTAGCTATATATCTTGTGTTGTGTTTGTAGCAGACGCCTCACTCATGTGCACTTGCAGTTTGGGCAACTCAAAGGCAAACTCCACATGCCCCAATTTTTCATTTACCTGCCATAGTGTCAACCCCTTACCCCTGTGTAGGATCGGTGGTTAAACTGGCATATTCGCCGATACCGATATGACGAATAAGGACCGCTACTTTTCCGATAGCGTATCGGTATCGGGACATCTCTAATTACAGACCATTAAATGTTGTCCCCTTTTTTCCCCCTCCTCCTGTATGGTTCCTGGATTTGACCCCCACACAGAGTTACCTGCTGAAGAAGGTAAACTGTCTATTTTATTACTATATTTATTTACTGTGTTTTTCCTGTTACAGACAGTACAATACTATTGCGTGTCATGCTGCATATTGCTATTGTACTAATTGACTGTCCTTTTCCACAGGGAAATCATTATGGTCACTTGTCGTTGAGCAGTTCGAAGACTTACTCGTTCGAATTCTTCTGCTGGCTGCGTGTATATCATTTGTAAGTAATGTATCATCAAATGTTTCATGTAGTCTTTTTCTTGATGGGTTTGTGGGAGTGGTCACTCCGTATTGCATTTATTCCATGATCATTGTATTTGACTGATGACGATGTCCTTTCATTCTTGACTTTGATCATTTGATGCAGTGATGTAAATAGGTTTTCAATGTAATGAGTCCCGGGATGCAGGGATGGTCTGGAGTCCCAGGGACATTTTATGAGTCCCACTTATTCCCATTTATTCACAATCACAGCGGGCAGGACATGCAACGTTTCGACTTGTCGGCATGTCCTGACTTCAAGTCCATGTCTTCTGTACTCCCATGCATAGTATAAACGGATTGCTTGTAAATGAGATATTCTAGCTATCTATTGGAAAATTCAGAAAATTTGAGAGATTTTAGAGGTATTATGATGGTGACATGCCCAAACTAGTATGGATGCCAGATTGAAAGTGGATAACCTGCCATCACAACCCCAACCGTACTCCACATGATCACACCGATGAATGATAGACTTTGGATGGTTATTTTTATGGGGGGGGGGGGGGGATGATTGCCAGGGGAGAGTCCATGCGATGCATAGCACGCATAGCACTGAAAGTGTGAACGTCTTCAGTTTGTCCAAGCTCGTCTGCGGTTACACTCACACAGCTTAGGCCGGTTGCCGTTAAACAGCTGAGAAGGCTGGCGACCTGTCTGTGAAATGGTGACAGCAGCAGTTGGCCGTATTGAGTTGCTATCACCATGTGCCACGGCAATTGAGTCGTCTTGTTCTGCTGCCGTGTAAAGACTGACCTGTCACGCTTTTCTTTCCCCCCCACCCACCCCCCCCCCCCCCCCACCGCAAGGGGTGGGAAAAGGTTAGGCAGTGAAACCAACAATGTAATACAATCATCAGTGGCTTGTAGAAGCCCATTCTGAATCATATTATAGGCTTAACACTGAGTCAAGTCTTGGCTGCCTGCCTGTCCATTTTCATTATCTGAGTGGTTTGAGGGAGAAAGATGTGTGATTATGGGTCCTTACTCCTATTTGAAAGTAATTTAGATTGGGATTATGGGCCCTTCCCCGGCCATTTGTAAACATTTATGATTGACAAATGTGCTACTACGCTACCACAAGGCACAAACACTACCATAGCCCACATTTACAACAATAAAATTAAATGATTGATATATATCATTGATATGATAATTAATGTACTATTATGTAGTGATTGCATTATAGAATCCCAAGTGTTGAGGTGATGTTTTGGAAGAATGGTGTCTCTTTAACCAGTTTGAACCTGGTGTCATGGGCATGTCATAATAGAGAAAATAGCAAGCTCACAATGCATGGCTTCATGCTTTGAAATGTCCACTATTCGTCATATGGCAAAGTAATTATATTGGGTTTAAGTGGTTAAAGACACTGAACAATGCCTGGGGTAATGAGCTCTGATCTGATCAGATATGTACTGTATGTGGATGTGTCTGTTGTCTTGGAGAGCTGGTATGTTTGCGTGGCGTGCCCCCAGTCAGGTGATAGAGAGGTGTCTGTAGAGCTGCTGTCTGGCAGGGGGTTGAACAGAGCGCCACTGTGGTGCACGCACAACCAAATTTGGACTGTGCGTGTTCTCGGTGGGAGGGCACCGATCAGACCAGTGCAGTCCTCCACAGTCCACACGACCCACATCGACCACATAGAGTCATAGACTATAGGCCAGGCCATCCGCCGTCATCTAAATTGTTTTGACACTTTGATGCGTCCTCACTCAGTGGTCACGACTCTGCTCACCACTGAGAGAATGCAGGCGTGGAACACACAGATGAGAGAACATTATTCAAATGAATGTCAAGAGAGGCAAACGAGCACATCTTAGTTTGTTTGGGGAGGGGGGGGCAGGGTTGACAAGCAGGGGACGGAATGTTTTGCTTGACCAGCCACTTAACCCACTATTAAAAAAAAGAAATATCAAAATCTTGTGAAAATCTTGTGAATCTATAAGATCACCATGCATCACCTTGCAAAGCATTGAGTCGTGAGCTTGTAGATCTGCTGTATTTTATTAAATATTTTTATAGAACATTTTCACCTAACGACACGCCCCAAAACAGGGATGCCATGCAGGGTTACGTTAAATAAAGAAGTTTATGCTAGAGTATTACTAGAGTATCAGAATGATGTTTGTGGCTGCATGTGTAGGTTCATTGTGTGATTGCTGCCATTACACTATGGGACATCATTATTTATGTCTCACTTAGGCTGAGTGAGTGCTGACTGCGTAATGAACTAGGAGGAGAAACGGGAGAGAGGACTTGGTCGTGATTTAATTCTCGGCCAACAATAGCATCTGTAATTCAAGAAAAGGGGCCTCGTGACCACTTTCTCTCTGTAGGAAAAGTGTAGCCTCCGGCTAAAGACAACATTAATAATTTCCGTGCATTGTAGACCACACAGCATCATCTTCACAACATAATAATTTGTTCAGTATTGCTGTGGTCACTGTGTAGATCTGTTTTGATCTGCAAGGCAGCTGTTTCGATTATTGACGTTCACAGAATTGTTATTAGGAAACATGGATTCTCATCCACTCCAAAATGGTCTGTGCAGTGACTGCAGACTTATTATTATGTAGTGGTTTTTTAATTAATTTGTTCATTAGTATGGATAATCTGTTAATTATTCTTTTGCTAAGTGGTTAGCACTGATGTCAGAAGTCCAGCACACTGTGTTTTGCCCGTGCACCCCCAATGGGAGCGATTATTGAACTTGGTACAATAAGCACCTTGGTACATTAAACACTAAATATTGTGCCTGCCCTCTACCACTAAACTTGAGTATATGTTTGTGTCGCAGTGGAGTAAAGCAGTGGTTTTCAACCCTTTCATATCAAGGCCCATTATTTATTCTGCATTTGAGCCACGGAGCACCGTTTGATGAGATTTAGCCTTGCAGACTCAATACTAAAGAATATGCGCACATTCTCTAAGTGTGTAGTCTTCTGTTTAACAATAATTGAACTCTTGAGAGTGTAAAATAAAACCAAATGGACCCGTAATGGTCCATGTGGTTTTATTTTACACTCTCAAGAGTTAAAGATCTATCGGGGTCCATTTGCTTACCACGTCTTCATCATTTAGCTGTGGGGACGACCTGGACCTCCAGGACCACGGGTGGTCCCTGGACCACTGGTTGAGAACCACTGGAGTAAAGTAATGATTAGATCAAAATACAAGGAATGTTTGTTACAAATTATGTGGGCTGACACTCTGCTATTACAACCAAACCATCTCTGATCGTATAACCGTGCCTCCGACTACAGGAGGACTTCTGAAGCTTTTCTAATGAGCTGAGAAACTGTCTTAACACATTTTGTTTTAATAACATTGTGCGTGGATATTATGGGGGTATACTGTAGATGTTTGTAGTAATCAACAATGTATTTTGTCAGTCTCTCAATGTCTGTGCTTGCTTCCCCCCCCCCCCCCCCCCCCCCCATGTATTCTATTTCTCTGCTTACAAAATGTACATGCTTTGCAGCAGCATACATTCAATATAACAACTCTCGTTTCATTTGGATTTGATTTCAGGTGTTGGCCTGGTTCGAGGAAGGAGAAGAAACTGTCACGGCCTTTGTGGAGCCCTTCGTAATCCTCCTCATCCTCATAGCCAATGCTATTGTTGGTGTATGGCAGGTGAGACTCCTGGTGAAATGTTACTGTATTTGTACTGATTTAGGATCTAGGGTGAGGGTCCTTTTTTTATTTTTTAGATGCCAGTAAAACTAAAAGGCATGACTTATTTGTCAGTTTTATCCAGTGACACTTCTGATTCCAATACCTCAAAATTCTGAACGGGAACGCCTTTTCGTGTTTTAAGCATTATGTTATACTTTAGCTATTGAAAAATAGCACTCGGTGCCACGCTATGAGCTTGTAGATCTGCTATTTTTGAAACATCGTGAAAATGTGGCGCAAATCTTTGAATATATATATATTCTTTCAGAGCGAGCGTTTTTAAGTCAAATCTTTGCTTCTAGGGGGCCCCTGCAACGGTAACAAGAACACTCGGCGGATTTACCCTTTTTGCCGACTTCTCAAGACAAGTCGGCAAACCGTGGAGAATATTCGGCAGAATCTGAAGAAGAGTCGTCGCGCGGCGAATCTTCTTAACATTCTGCCGAATATTCTCCACGTTTCGGGGAGAATATTCGGGGTTTTCAGCAGCTGCAGCTGCAAGTTTCTGAATGTTAGCTAATGTGCTAACGATGCTAAAGCAACACAACCAAAACAGACGCTAACACTGAGGAGCTAAAGTAAACGTGACGTTGTGATTAAACATAATGTGCCACGAAAAATAGCTGAATAGCAACGCTAACAATGCAGAAGACGCTAACACTGAGGAGCTGGCCATGCAGCTCCGTGAGTCTATCATACAGGCGTCTCTGTGCTGCTGAAGTGCTCAAGTGAAGGGGCAAATAAAGTTGTGAATCGATATAATTCAACTAAACTGCGGGAGAAACACAGATGTACAAGCCCAACGTGCTGTGCATTGCGGCGGGTAGATAACTTGTAGATCTGCTACTTCCAGCGCAGGAAGGGCTTAGGGCGCATGCTTATGAGTGACGCTCTTTAACTATGCATTCAGCCAGCCAGTGACAGACTCACAAGAGTAACACAGAAGTTGACAGAACACACACGCACTGCAGCAGACGGAATGCACAGGCAGATCCGACAAAACTTTGCACACATCTGTGCTTTGCCTTTCATCCACGCTTCCATAGCCTTTTAAATCTTATTTCCCATCCACGGGCACAAGCAACGTGATATCAGCAGCTTCCACCCGATCTGTGGTGTTGTTGTGTTGACGAGGGAAGCTACTAGCTAGCATGGGAGCTAACGTTAGTTTCATATGTACTTTGCATCCGTTCCCGAACCCCTCACACTCGCTGGTGCGTTACACGGGCAGACACAAAGACGAATGGGAATATCATTTCTATCTATGTGAAAGAAATGCCACCGAATTCTTAATTATTTTCCTTCTCTATATGGGCACACTTGTGAAAGCTGAATGCTTTTGCATGCTTTTATTGATCTGCTGTCTGATCAGCGTGCATGATCATCATGCAGTAGCTAGATGCGCGCTCCAGTGCCGAGATTTCTTCCCGTTTCGGCGACTCTTCGTCACTTTCCGTCCGAGTTCTCAGACAGAACTCGGACCGGAAAGTGACGAAGAGTCGGCGAAAGGGGAAGAAATCTCGGCAAAGATGAAGAAGAGTCGGCGACCCGAGTTCTCCAGTATTCCCTGCAACAACATATTTTCAGATGGGTGGTCCGTGGCCAATTACATGTCATTCCTGAGGTCCTTGACATGAAATAGTTTGAGAACCACTGACATAGAAACATGGGTTTTTCAGAAAACTGTCATTCATTTCATTATGTCCTGGCTACATAAGATCTTCTTTTGTACTTCTTACCTGCAGGGCTCTATGCTAGCTCACAACGTGACGCGTCGTGTGAGCTTGTAGATCTGCTATTTTCCAAACTATTCGCCCCCCTCCCCAGAATAGGGACACTGCGGTTCAAAAAAACGATAATTGTCCTGAAAATCTCTACGGTACTGAAAGTACATCAGTACTACAGGCTGACTGTGGGATGGGGAATACGAGACAGGAAAGTGAAAATGGGCTCAGAGTGTGGGTCACTGACAACATGACGTTTTGTGGCGCTACAATTCCCTTGTTAAAGGCATATAGTTCACCTTGGAGCTAAGTTTTATATCCTCTCTGTCTCCCTCTCATGAGTCATGATGGAGAGTTAATTGCAAACCTATCAGATGGCGGATCTACAATAGACATATACACATACAGTAGATTGTCACTGGAGCGATACGTCAACCATCTTGGCTGTATGCCCAGGTTATGTCTATTGAAGCAGGAGTGTTAATGTGTATTTTTATACCATACCATTGGTGGCAATTTGATCAAACCATTGTTTTAGGACAACCGGGATATACTCTTCTGTGCCTGTCGGGTCGCAACTCGAACGGGGCTCGAGTCGGCCCAAGCGAATTCCGCAACGTTCGACACGACAATTCCGCTCGGTGGCTTCTCTCGTGGCACGAGTTTGCTTGAGACGGCGCCCCCTCCATCGCGGTCTAAAACTATAGGGCGAATGTCCTCCTGTCTCGCATTTAGTGCTGCGCTGCCAATATACGTGAGGAAGTTTGCAACGGAGCGGCAAGTAGTGAAGATAGTGAACAAAGTTGGCAGCGTGAAGCAAAATGCGATGTGCGTGGAGCTGACAATGGATACAACGAGTCCATTCGATAACGGCAGTATTTCTCAATGGGCGGGGGCGTGTATTCCCAACTTGAATCATTCCCGACATGCATGGCCCAGCCCCAGAGTAGCCGCAGGGCCGCCGGCCGGTCTAGTCATGTTAAATTATAGATTGAATTAATGAAGTAGCCGTAGAATAAGTACATCGAGCTGGCAGGACAGTTTCACCCCGTCAGGGTTTATCGTCCAATGGATGCCTCACTGTAACATTATCCCTTATGATTGGCTCTTGGGAATGATCAATCTGGCCAGCAGCCAGGACCTTCATCCTAAGAGCTCTCGTCACAACTGCTTGGCTACACTACACACAAGTGTATTATGTTGGTTTGTAAACACAGGTGTGTGTCTTCTTCTCCCATGTATCACTCACCATATAAATATCTAGTGAAGGTTGATTATGTGGAGTTCTCTGCAGTTGTAGAATACAGATATGATGTATTTCCGTAGGGGAATCCCCCTACTAACAACTTAAAATGCATATGCATTATCATGTATCGGTTTCTTGAAACAACTCTGTTGCCACTGACATTCGTTTATTTTTTTATTTTTTTATTTCTCATCAGGAGCGTAATGCAGAGGACGCCATTGAGGCCCTGAAGGAATACGAGCCCGAGATGGGTAAGGTGTATCGGCAAGACAGAAAGACTGTTCAGAGGATCAAGGCCAAAGACATTGTGCCCGGAGACATCGTGGAAATTGCTGGTAAGTCCTTTCTGAGTTTCCGCCACAGTGAACACTGGACACGCTTATTCTAGAAATGTTGCCATCTCTGCCTTTCTATTCATCATCTTCTATGACTTTACCTGTAGTAGAGACGGATAAGTGGCGCAGCAGTCCATGTCCTTTCTTAAAGTGCTATAGTGCTGACCCTTTACTCCAGAATTTGCACTTAACTTTGGCCTTTCTTTTCCTTTTTATTGCATTGTAAGCATTTTGCACATTGTTGCAGACTACATATTTTTGAAGGGTGCCACCCCCTCCAACGTCTGCCTTTCAGACATGACGTCACGTGGCAGCCAAGTCTATGGACTGTCAATGTTTGTCCTATTCAAGCTCCCCCAAACATCAGCATGTACCTCTGTGATGTCATGTGGCGGACGATAAAAGGCTTCAAGACGACGAGTGTGATTTTTAAATCATTGGGTTTTTGGACTGCGCTGTTATAACTTTCTTAATAACCCCATAATTAACAATGTAATGGTATTGGAGCTGCAGTGATTTTTCGTCCTCATACCTCATTTTCTTTATATATTTCTAAGCTCTTCCAAGCTTTGTGCTTTTAGTTTATTTTTAATTTCTGGGAGGTCCCTGTCTGGAACAACATATTTTCAGATGGGGGTCGGTGGCCAATTTCTTATATTTTTGGGGGTCCTTGACATGAAAAACATGGTGTTTTCTGTAAACTGTCAGGATTTAGAAGACATTTCTAGAATCGTCCTCAGGTCTAAATGGGTTAATAGGATAGGGAATCTAGGTATGGCGATGGATTACGTTTATCTCAAGGCCCCTCTTAGTACCACTGCAGAGGTGACTCACCCTACAATAGCGGTGTGTATTTATTGTGATGTTCCTATTAACACGTTGCCTCAGAGAGCTGGCCACAGGTGTGTGTGTGTGTGTGTGTGTGTGTGTGTGTGTGTGTGTGTGTGTGTGTGTGTGTGTGTGTGTGTGTGTGTGTGTGTGTGTGTGTGTGTGTGTGTGTGTGTGTGTGTGTGTGTGTGTGTGTGTGTGTGTGTGTGTGTGTGTGTGTGTGTGTGTGTGTGTGTGTGTGTGTGTGTGTGTGTGTGTGTGTGTGTGTGTGTGTGTGTGTGTGTGTGTGTGTGTGTGTGTGTGTGTGTGTGTGTGTGTGTGTGTGTGTGGGTGTGTGGCACGCAGGCCTGTCACGAAGCAACATGATGAATGATTCATCATGGGAACTGAGGCCACATTGAAGCCTGCAGTTGATGACACCATCAGTATGTTTTAACCACATCGACCTGGTGTCCCTATTTTGGACAGATTGTAAAAAAGAATCACACCCGTGTGAAGTGAGGGGGTGCTCTTATCATCATACATCATCTCATGTGATTGGTTAGCCGATTTTCTTGTCTACATATGACGTAAATGTTCCCTTCATTGTCAATGGCATTTAATGTTTGTGTTGCCGCAAATGTCCGTCATATTTGGCGGACATTTGACCTAATTTCTCCTTTCATTGTCAATGGCAAATATGAGACGAAAAAAGTATATATATTTTTTCTTTATTGTTTCCTCCAAAAAGAACAGAGCTACTGTAATCAACACATTGTGATTCAACACATTCTGAGCTTTTCTTCTGCATTGGATGTAGGATGAAGTATTCGTGAGTCCTACACTTGCCATGTATGATGTTGGGGACCGACAGGTGTTTCAAACAAATTAATTAGTTCTTCTACGCCAATCAGACTGTTCAGACAAATTGAAACACCTGTGTTTCAATGCCAACATGGCAGGTGTAAGTCTACATACATTTGAAACTCATGCATGTAGGGATTAAGTGGTTATACAGATGTGCCGTTTGAGAACTTCACATGTCCTGCCATTGGCAATTCAGTAGATCGTCAGTGCATTGTCAGAAACAGAACAATTCAGTAGATCGTCAGTGCATTGTCAGAAACAGAACAATTCAGTAGATCGTCAGTGCATTGTCAGAAACAGAACAATTCAGTAGATTGTCAGAAACAGAACAATTCAGTAGATTGTCAGAAACAGAACAATTCAGTAGATCGTCAGTGCATTGTCAGAAACAGAACAATTCAGTAGATTGTCAGAAACAGAACAATTCAGTAGATTGTCAGAAACTGAACAATTCAGTAGATTGTCAGTGCATTGTCAGAAACAGAACAATTCAGTAGATCGTCAGTGCATTGTCAGAAACAGAACAATTCAGTAGATTGTCAGAAACAGAACAATTCAGTAGATTGTCAGAAACTGAACAATTCAGTAGATCGTCAGTGCATTGTCAGAAACAGAACAATTCAGTGCATTGTCAGAAACAGAACAATTCAGTAGATCGTCAGTGCATTGTCAGAAACAGAACAATTCAGTAGATCGTCAGTGCATTGTCAGAAACAGAACATCGTCCGTGAGAAAGGGGGGACATTTGCAAAGGTGTTTCAGATTCGCTGAATAGATAGAGTTCCGCTGCTGGACACTTCTTTTCAGTAGCAAAGCAGTAGAATTAGAATTAGCCTAAGTCTAATCAGTGAATAAAACCTGCAGGGAAAACATGCATTTTCAGAAAAGGACCCGGTGCACATCTGTAGGGCCTGGTGCTGTCATACATTCTGAACCCCAGGATTCATTGTATCCTTCCTTTGTGCAACAAACGAGTTTGCCTGTCTGTCTACCACTACACCTTCCAGCTGTTGTAGACTGCTGCACACACACACACACACACACACACACGCACACACGCACACACGTCCTTGGCAAGGAGGCTCTCTTGAAGATACAGTAGCTTCTCCTATACCCGTGCTGCACACACGGACACATCCTAAGACGCAGCCTCCCTCCCAAGCCGTCAGCCAGGTCTCTCTGTCGTCGGTGCAGTGAGTCACTCCTGAGCTACCAGAGCAGCCGGTGTTATCTCAAGGAATATCAGCAGCCCAAACGCTGATGCTTTGATTTCCTGCGTGATGCAGGCACAGCCCCTTGGGGCTGATAAGGCCTGTGATGCAGTCAGTCGCCGGTGTATCTCGGGGAGCCGCAACGCTTCTGGCTTTGATCGCGATTGGACGACCGTTGGCCCCCCCCCGCCCCTCTCCCTCCCCGTCATCAGCACGCATGGGTCCGCCCTGTAGGAGACGGATGGACGGAAGGATGTGTCACAGAATGCCAGAGTCCTTGAGGCCACACTGTCGTTATCATCACGATGTGGTTTTGACCCTGAGCCACAGAGGTGATGCAGTGTTTTTCAGCGCATAGTGTCTTTTTTTTTATTTTTAGCAATCTTAGTCTGTTTAGATTATGGAATGCTTTATTTATAGCAGACCGTGCTAGTGGTGAAGAAGATGACAGGTGTCTGGTGGGCCCCCACCTCTCTCTCTTCCCCCCCCTCTCTTTCTCCCCCCTCTCTCTCTCTCTGTCTCTCCCGCTCGGGGGGACATTGTTGCAGTGGATGACGTGGGATATCGTTCAGCAGGACTCACCCAATGTCACCTTGACAACAAGGGCAGATCTGACATTGTCCCAGCGGTCGGACGGGACCCCGACTGAGTAGCATTCCACGCATGTTCTTAATCAATGGGGGTTTGACAAAATTACCGTAGAGATAGATGGACTGAATTAGTTTCATTGGGTGAAATTATTTCCCCCCCCCCCCTTTTTTTGTCTTAAGGCCTTTCTTTGTTAAGTAGGGGGAAATTAGTGATAAAATCACAATGCACAATAAAAAAAGATGCACATGATGAACCTACAAAGTAAATTTTACTTTTATTTGATATGGTTCAGCTGTTACATACTAGTACACGTCACTTTACAGTCAATGTGAAGGACACTAAACTAAAGGTTCTCCCCGTCAGCAGCAGCTCGAGCCTTAAACGCACAGCCAGCAGATCACACAGCGAGGCAGGATGTGTTACTCCTGCAGTGAGGATGAAACCCATCGCCTCAGCTTATACTCACTAAATCCTCCAAAGCTGCCTCGTATTTGGTACCAAACGGGGCCTCTTTGAAGAAGAATATTTTCCTGAAAGCTCCAGTTTGACCCCCCCCCCCCACCACCACCTTGATGACGCAGGCTAGATGCCAGCTGACTCCATGCACACTGAGCGGACGGATGCAGAGGGCACGACCGACACAAGTGCTCTCTGACTGGCTTAGCTGTGAGGAGAATGCCCAAGTAGTCTCCCTCTGGGTCCTCACTGTCAGTAGCTATAGTCTCTCTCTGGGTCCTGGCTGTCAGTAGCTAGTCTCTCTCTGGGTCCTGACTCCTGGCTGTCAGTAGCTAGTCTCTCTCTGGGTCCTGGCTGTCAGTAGCTAGTCTCTCTCTGGGTCCTGGCTGTCAGTAGCTAGTCTCTCTCTGGGTCCTGGCTGTCAGTAGCTAGTCTCTCTGGCTGTCAGTAGCTAGTCTCTCTGGCTGTCAGTAGCTAGTCTCTCTGGCTGTCGGGAACTAGTCTCTCTCTGGGTCCTGGCTTTCAGTAGCTAGTCTCTCTCTGGGTCCTAGCTAGTAGCTAGTCTCTCTCTGGGTCCTGGCTGTCAGTAGCTAGTCTCTCTGGGTCCTGCCTGTCGCTGAGCACTGCTTCATTATTTTCTCTGCTCAACATCAGCTCTCGTGTACACAGAGTTGAGAGTACCGGTGTGGAGTATTTGTTTTACAAAAAATCAGCACTGACATCCCTATTTTTGTCAATATAGGAAAAATATTTATATCTACAAGCTCACAATGCCACTGGGACACATTGTGAGGTTGTAGATCAGCTGTTCTATTATTTTTTTAATTGGGCATAAGTGGTTGAATCCTAATTAATTTATCAGACTTCTCAGTGCAGTGCACCTGCTGTAGTTGATCTTTGAGGGGTGCTAGCCCCTCCTCTGCCCAGCTTTGTGGGTCTGCCTGAGCGATGCGTATTCTTTTCCATTTGATATACTTATTCTTGTATGAGTCTGTGCTGTCTTTTAACCAGGAAAAACATAATTTATAAAGCAATCTTGAATGATTTTGATTGGCTGAGCAAAGTACATACCGTACGAAGATAAAAGTGAAAGACATTTCAGAATGACATTTGTGATGATTTGATTGGCTGAGCATGGAATGTGATGTAAGATGATAAGAGCGCCCCTTCACTTCGCACGGGTGTGATTTCTATATTCCATTCTGTCTTGCAAACTGTTGTACAGAAGCTGCTTGGTGCTACAGTGTATCGGGCATGTTTCCAGCCAAGCCAATATGCAGCCCTGTCCATTTGTGTTGAGAGTTGATAAAGGAGCTGCTGCTCCAACACAATACTGTGGCTCAGACCAATGCTTCTTTTGCTGTTGCTGCAGTAATCCCTTCCAAGGCCCTGGGCCTTCTCCAGCCAAAAACCTACTGGCATTCAGTGTGTTGTTATAACTTATGTCATTTGGATATAGAATATTATGTAGACGGTCGGACATAGCAGTGTACTGTACTTTTATACGTGATGTCACAAGGCATGACCATATATGGAGGCGTGATGTCACAAGGTGTGACCATATATGGAGGCATGATGTCACGAGGCGTGACCATATATGGAGGCGTGGGGTGACTAACTAACTGACAGACGGGAGATGCAGGTGTTCATAGTAAATGCGACCTATGGTTGCAATTAACTCATTTGGCACTGCAATCGCCTATTTTAATATCAACTGATTTTGGTTCACAACTGTGTCCTGTATGCGCTCATAACACTCGGGTAGCAGTGCGTTGGAAAACGAAAAAACTGAATTGAAAATTTCACTGGTTTATGCTGTCTATGGGGAAGCAGTTTATTTTTTTTAGAATCGTAATATTTCCGATTCTTCTTTTCCCCGGTTACAAAATGTATCTTTTAAATTGACTTACATTTAGTAGTCCACAATCCAACGTACTAACGTAGTATTATTTATTTGTATTTCCTCATGTAATCCAAGACATGATATTACATCGTTGGATGAGTTTGGATGGATGTTCCCTTAGACACACTTGCTGCATCATGTTAAACGGTTGCAGGGTCCTGAGACAGAGAGAGGGCCATGTGTGGGGAGGGGTATACAGTATAGGGGGGGGGATCTCTTGTCTATCATTTGGAGACCTTATAGGGAAGTGCTGTGGAGTAGTCCAGTTCCCCCCTCCCCACCAAAGCCCAATGCACAGCCCGGCCTCTACCCGTTCCGTCGCTACCCTTTACAGACTGGGATTCCAGACACCCTGGATGGCATGTTGGCATTTTGTGTGGTCTGGCGAGTGTGTGTTGTCACTAAGGAGGGGTCTCTCTCTTTGACGGGAGTCTGGTCCGTCCAGCCAGGTGTACAACTATGGTATCTCTGGTTGTCTGAGACAGAGAGAGAGAGAGAGGGGGAGAGAGAGAGAAGTTCCGAAATGGTTTAGTCCTAGTGGCAGGGAGAAACTGCAATCGCATCAGACGCTGATCTGATGCAAGTGCATAAATGGTGCATTTATATAGCGCTTTTATCCAAGGCGCTTGCTTTACATAGATTGTGCGTTACAATCACGCACACATTCACACACCGATGGCGGAGGAAACCGTGCTCTGCGTGCTGCTCAAGGACACTTGGACACTGACTCTGGGAGCCCACAGGGATCCAACTGGGAACTTTGTGGTTCCCGGGCCATCCGGCTGCTCTACCGGACACTCTTCTCCTGAGCCACTGCCTGCATTGTGTATGTCAGTGTATATCAGCGTTCTTGTGTAGCGCACACAATTCATCTATCTATATATCTATTCATTCATGAAACCCTTCAACCTCCATCAAACAAAACCCCCCCACACAAATATCTGTCCTACTGTGGATCGCTCTGTCGCGTGTGCTGTGCATGTGTACTGTGTATGCATGCATCGGCTTTCCTGATTGGCCAACCCGACCCGCTGCTTCATCATGACTTGGTGAAACTTCACATCACGTTTGTGCCGAATAGCCATTTGAAGTTCCTGATTGGCCAACCCAACCTGAGTGGTAACTGATTGGCCGAGCTACACTGTACTTGAAAGTTTGTTGAAGACACTTTGAATAAAAGTGATCATTCCAATGCCTGGACTACATTAGTATATAGGGCCTACATGGCGGCAGTGTTTTTGGCAGAACATTTCTATTTTAGTTTCAGTCATAGTCTCTTAAAACGTTTTCATTTAGTTTTAGTCACATTTTAGAGTCACCCGGAATGTTTTAGTGTTTAGTCTACTAAAATGTATTTTGGCGGTCCATGAAGCCGTCATAATGGCTACTTTTTCACATGCTGAAAATTGCCGATCTACAAGCTCATGTGTCGCGCTGCGACGCCTTGTGAGCTTGTATATCGTCTATTCGTCTATACAACCACGTGTAAAATGACTTATACTGGATCTTCTTAACATTTTAGTCTAGTTTTTATTCTTTGACAAAATCGACAGTATATTTAGTCATAGTTTTAGTAGTCATAGTCTTTTAGTTTAGTCTCATAGTTTTTAGTTTTCATTTAGTTTCCATTTAGTTTTAGTCAGTGAAAAAAGGTAGTCGACGAACATTTTTCGTCATAGTTTTAGTCGACGAAAACATCACTGCTACATGGATTATGTTATATTGAATACATCACTATTGCTTCTTTGTATTGAGTTTGTGCTTGAAATGTACTGTAATTCTGCAAACTGTTAATAAATATTTCAATCAATCAATCAAACAAAAGGCCAACAAGCTACTGTCAGTTTCACACAGCTCATGCAGTGGCATTCCTCTTGCGTACCAACCTGCCATGGTAATGGTAGTCATGTTGGCCTTGAGTTGGGTATCTATTGCGTTGAGTACCGGGCATCTGTGCCATGCTGTCAGAATGCGACAGGTCAGATATGCTGGTTTGACCCCGAGTGAGCAGGCTTTAATGAGGGGTCAGTGACGTAGAAAGTGCTGACATTAAAGACACGAGAGAGTGACAGCACCGTAAGTACGTTTTCTGAGCTGTCCTCGCGCCTCGGCCCTGATTATACGCCTGTGTGTGGAGAGAGACCTGTTTTCCCAGGCAACTGTTGCTCAGGCCTCTCTCTACCCTCTCACCTTCTCACTTCATACATCATCATGATTGATGGGCAGAGTAAGAGAAGAGAATTATACTGTGTGTGCGTGCACGTTGTTGCCAAGGTTTCATATCCTGGTACTGTTCACAATGACACCTTTGCTATGCTAAACATGACTTTGGCAACAGTTTAGAAGCGAAGACAAAAGGTTGTGATTTATAGCCATTTAGCCATATCATCCCGTTAAAGGTTGGCAATGCTACGCATGACATGTGGCATGTATTAAACCTCTTGAAAAAGTGTAGATGGAAATCAAAGTCTAAAACATGATTCTCTTGTATTCTGTGACAATCTACTGTATGTCCAGTCTTGCTTTTTCCACTTTTGTCGTTAAGTCCACTTAGCTCTGGATGTTTTTGACAAGAAGAGCTGTTGTGTTTCCAGTGCAGTCAGTCCTGGGACAAGTTGTGTTACTATGGCAACAGAAAACCTTTCCAGAAGCTCAGAGTGCTGTTTGATATGCAAAACAGATGCAGTCAAAGTGAA
This sequence comes from Protomyctophum bolini, assembly GCF_963924005.1. Lineage (NCBI taxonomy): Eukaryota > Metazoa > Chordata > Actinopteri > Myctophiformes > Myctophidae > Protomyctophum > Protomyctophum bolini. The sequence goes on along the minus strand of NC_137867.1, from coordinate 41,416,382 downwards.
AGCCCATCGAAGATGCTATTGACATAGCAAGGTCGAAGGTAACTATTGGCTGAACCACGGTCAAAGACGATGTCCGTGATTTGTAAAACATAAACTAGGACTACAATTATCGATTTTCTTCTTAGTAGTGCTGCACGATTAATCAGAAAAATATCACGATCTAGATTCAGACACTACTAGTTGGCTGTCCAATTCATTTGAGTTACTCATGTTTTTGCTACAAGAGAGACTTTAAGAGATTCACATGTGAGCAAGAATCAAGAAAGTTCTTAAGTTTTTTTTAATATTAAAAAAAATGTGAGCTTATGGCTTTCGCCTTTATTTTTATTTTTTGTAGAGTGATACAATCACAGGAGATGAGGAGAGAGATGGGTGGAGGGGGGGGTGACATGCAGTAAAGGTCTTTGGGATCAGGAGTCGAACCCGCGGCACACTGCCAGACTGGATTACCAGCCAAGGTGCCGGTGCCAAGGACCGCTGAGCCATGGCCCCAGGCCGGCTATTGTACTTTTTTTTTATATATATATATTTTGCCTACAATGACTTTCCAAAAATGTATGTGTTCCACCACTGTATTTAAATCCTTAACATGGCAGCGTTGGCAGGGTAGGGAAATAAATGTAAATGTACGGCTAATAATCATGTACACAGGCCCAGCGTTTTGTTTCAGTCAGCCTCGTCGTCGTGGCCTTGTTCTGACCAGCCAGGAGAAAACCTAGCCAACGGACATGCATGCGCTCCATGTGCCAATGAAAGCTGCCACTAGCCACTGGTTCTTTGCACGGCAGCCTCAACGTGGCAGTTTTAAAGGGCACCTTTGGGAGTCATATCTTCATTGCGTTCCTGCTTTGAGCCTCTTCATTTTGCACTGTGCATGCATGTGAAGTAGGATAGGAAACGTACCCTCTTATTCTTTTTTTTTTACCAGCAACATTTTAGAACACGAGTGGAATACATATATACCGCATATATGATATATATATATATCTGTTCCATTGCAAGCGTTGGTGATTGTATATGGTAGGGATTTCCCACTCTGCTCTTAAGCATGGAGGCTGTGTGTGATGTTGGCACACACTGAGGTGAGAAGGTGGCCATGCCTGAGGACCCTGTTGGACCGCTACCAAGTAGGATGTTGACATTATGTGACAGACGATATACACACACTTCAATTACAGCGTGTCTGCAGTTTAACACAGGCTTATGACACTGCGTCGCCAGTGTGTCTGAGAGACGCATGCCGTTTCTCGCTTTAGCTTTGTACGAAGACGTGTCCCAACACTGGGATCACGTTTTCTAGAGTCGTCATATCAAGTGCGATTTATCTCCCGTGTGTCTTGTTGTTTCAACGTCATAATGTTTAGTTTTCTTTTTCATACCAAGTTGTCAATGTTTCTCACTTTGAATGTCTCTCTACACAGGAAGTGTTATGCAATCATGTAGGATGTGGCTGTTAAGTTTGGTGGTGTTCTGGGAAGCACATCGTGTTTTGGTCTTGTTCTCTCCAGCCAACAAACGCTCGCTAATCCGTTTCTTCGTCCAAGGACTGGCTTCAATTCATTTAGAAGAAATTCCGTTGATCGTTTTTTTTTTTTTTTTTTTGTACCTGCACTAGTCACCAAAACTGCATTCCCCCATTGTCAGTGATACATTGGCCTTCTGAGAAGGGAGGGTCAGGGGAATATTGCACCCATTGTTCTGCATTTAAAGGTCCTACAACATGAAATTCATGTTCTTTTCAAATGTTTTGTGTTTTTTGCGCTCCTCTGTGTGTTTTCACAAAAATACGCAAAAAATCTGGCTTTATAGGGGCTTTTATGGAAAGCCCCTATGGCCTATAAACTGAGGTGGTCGTATGTGTGATGTCATCTGTATCACCCTACTTTGTATAATTCCTCCCCCTATTCAGGCTTCAGTTCCAAATTTGCATTTCCACTTTGTTTACAATGTCCACGGGAGGCATACTTTGGTTAGACATAGCATTGGTTAGACATAGCATTGGTCCGACTGGATTAAGGTTAGTGAGGGGTGTGTTAAGACGACCGGATTAAGGTTGGTGAGGGGTGTGTTAAGACGACCGGATTAAGGTTGGTGAGGGGTGCGTTAAGGTTTGGGAGAGGGTTAAGGTTAGGTTTAGGTGTGCTGCCCCGTGGGAGGTTAGGGTTAGGTTGAGTGTTTGAGATATCGGACCAATGGTATGTCTAACCAAAAGCATGCACCATTGTTGATTTTCCTGGCATGAAATGGAAACAAGCCTGGCTTTATCTAGCATTGGTATTATAATGACTCGAAGATAAAATAATGTGCATATCAGCGCCCCCACCACCTCAGGACATTGTGGTACTGCAGCTAAAACTGCTTCAGAGGCCAGAAAGAAATGCCATGGACTGGTCATATCAGAGTGGGGATTTAGGCTCAAACCATTAGAAATACGTTTTGAGGGACATTATATTAAATATTAAAAACAGTTTTAAAATGCATGTTGTAGGTCCTTTTAATGGAAGATGCAGCAGAACTTGACACGGGTGTTTCTCAGAAAAAAAAGTATCGCCCTCTTTCACGATTGGAAAATGCCCGTTGAGTTGACTGACATGGCATGCATTCCTGGCTGGCATCAAACGACCGCCAGTACATTTATTGGGTCGTCTCTCAGTCACAAGTTTCACAACATGCCGTTATCTCTCTGTGTGCCAAGGCTAGAAGGATGTATTATGTCTGCGATGAGACTTGTCACACCTTAAGTGAGAATTATGTGCAAGCCTAGAGACCCCCAAGCCGCTAATTGAGGGTTAGGCAAGTTGTACAAGTGTGAGTTCCGAGAGAGTTTAGTTGCCATTGAGTGATTGCGTTGACATGATGGGTTGGTGGGGCATGGTGGGGTCTTTATGCAGTGGCTGGCGTTATCCCCTACCTCTTCCTGCACTATGGGGATGGACAGGCAAACAGCTGATATCATCTGTCCACAGTTAAGCCTGATCAGCGCATTGGGGGAACATATTGAAATACTTTAACCATGTTTGGCTGTGTGTTGCTTGCATTGTTGTTCTCATGCTATTCTCCACCCCTTTGTATCCCTGAAAAGCAAATTGTGCCATTTAAATGTGTTTATTTACACTTTTATCTTTACTTCTTTTCAGTAATTCTCTCTCACAGTCATGTATTCATCATTAACTAATTTAATTTCACATTATTTGGCCCGAAAAGATTTTACATTTTTGTGAGGTGCATTCTTCTTCGAGCTCTGTTGTCTGTGTGAGGGCAAATGTATACTTGGTCAAACAAATTAAGTATAATTAAGTTATTTTCACGATTATGTAAAACAAGGTCCTGGTGAGGGGCGGGGGGGGGGGGGGGGGAGCCTCAGAATACCCATCCGAGACAATTTGCATCTTTAACAAAGTAGGTCTATACGTCAGCTAGGCTCAGGGGGACTGTGCCACGACGACCTGAGCCAGTTCCCTAGTTTCCACTGCCTTAGTTTATGTAGTATTACGAGGCTGAATTGGGTCACTCACTGCAATCCCGATGTGCTCAAATTGGCCTTTTCCTTTGAGACTCACTGGCCTTTTTATGCCTTCCAATCCCTCTAGTTCCTCTCCTTCTTTCTCTGGCCTTCCTCCTCCCGTCCCTCTGCTCTGCCTCTAGCAAAGGAAGTGAAAGACTACCAGCGGTGCTGAAAGGAGCTGCTGTGCATTTGCAGTCCAAGCTGATACTGATTGACTGCCTATTGAACTCAGAGAAAGCCTCGTCCCTTTTAAACGTTTCCCTTTAGACTGTAGTAGGGCCCCATGGACATAGCTTCTGCCGCTTGTTGGAAACGGCATGGTATCCTCCGAACCGATTTGTGGAGCCAAGAATTACGTAAGGTTGCACTGCCTTTCCTTTTGACTGTCGGGCATTAAAGCAAACGACAGTAAACCAAGCTCTGGCATTTAGCTAACGGCATCTAACAGTGCCATGAGTATTAGACATTTTTAGTACGGTTTGCCGGTCCCAGTGGGGATGGAACCCCTTAGGGGGTTTGCACATTGCACGATTCTGGCTTTCTTGTTCATTAGATGTCACACTGTGTGATGGGGAAAAAGGTCAAGCTGTTATTATTATTATCCAACCTGTCAGACATGTCACATTTTGCAAAGAAACTATTACCTACTACAGTACATCTGAAACTATTACCTACTACAGTACATGTACATCTGCCGCTGCATGCCGTGCAGTGTTTATTTCGTCAACAAAAAATGTTTGTCCACTAACTTTTTTCACCGACAAAAACTAAATGAAAACTAAGCTACGATGAGAAAAACTAAGACAAAATATACTGACAATTTCGTCAACAAATAAAAACTAGACAAAAATGTTAGGAAGGGAGTCAAGGGACAAGTGGACAAGAGATCCAGTATAAGCCATTTTACACTTGTTTGCATGCTGAAAATAGCCGATCTACAAGCTCACAACGCGTCGCCAAAATTTGCTGCCAAAAACAACACTGGCATGCTTTACCGTGAGAAAGCAAAACAGACCGAAGGAAAGTGAAAAACTTTTGACCCATATAGCATAAAAACGTCTTGGCTTGGCAGAAGAGGCGGTACTAATTCTCCAAATTGTCAAACTGAACGACCGAAGACACTTAAAGCCAACATTTCTACCATGACGAGGAAGCATTTAATGTATAATACTAATAATTCACTTCATGCATTCTTCTTGGTCGATACGATGACTGCATGTTATTTGTCTGGATAGCAATACTAACCAAGGCTGCATACTATTGTCGTACTCTGACAGGACTGTGTGTATTTTAGAAGCTGGTCATATTTGGAAAGCCAAAGGTCTGTTTCAGTTCAGCATGATGATTCATCTGCAAATATTGACTTTCATGATGATTTGAATGACGGATGTTGTCTGACCGACAACAGCGGACTCCATAACATAGTTAGGCAAATGTCATCTGATAATAACGCTGGTAACAACATGCGTTTGGCTCTGTGGCACAGTGGTCATTTCCTCCCTGGGTTTATAAGCCTAGCTCGGGAGACGAAACCATTTTGAAACATTGCAGTGAAATATTACAGGGTGGCTGATGATGCCGGCTACATTGAGTCTCTCGCAGATTCTGGAATAGTTGTATGGTTAAATAAACTATCTCCAATATAATGGGAATAAAGCAGAATATATACAGTATACAACATAGCTAAATAGAGGAGAGATTGTTGTGCTGTCAGTCAGATGCTGGCGTTTGAGCATCAAAGAAGTATATTGTCCTGACGTGACGAGAGCTGTTGCTATGGAAACGAACAATAAGCGACCTCCGTTCGTGGCCTGGATGTGGACTGTTGCAAGCGGTTCCAAGTTTCAACTTTGCTTGCAAATCTTCTGTCTGTGTGTGTGTGTGTGTGTGTGTGTTTACATTCTGTCTCCACTTTTTTCTTAGTTGCTGCATGTTTATCTCTAATTGTGCTAAAACCTTTCCCCCTCTAGTTGGAGACAAGGTTCCTGCTGATATTCGTATCTGCTCCATCAAATCCACAACCCTGAGGGTAGACCAATCCATTCTGACCGGTAAGATGTTCTGTTGATTGCCAGATTAATCACAGCTGGCAGCATTCCTTGTCCTTGCATAGACATTTTGATAGATGGAAAAGAGTGCACAATTAACCACATCCAGCAATGTAAGCATTTTCACATTAGCTTTGAACCTATTAAGACCTGGAACGCATTTGTGTCACCGTAGCTTTTAACAACATTAACCATGATTTAGCTGAAAAATTGCAGATCTATGAATATATAGTTTTTCACCACAAACCTTTTTTTTTTTAACTCATATCTTTGCTTCTTGGGGGAGTCCCTGGAAGAACATATTTTCAGGTGGGGATCAGCGACTAATTACATATATTGTTTTAGGTTCATTGACATGAAACGCTTTGAGAACCACTGACAGAAACATTAGGTTTTTTTCAGAAAACCGTTATGATTCAGAAGACATTTTGTAGAATCTGGTCTCGGCGGTCTCAATGGGTTAATTGCGGAGCCCTAGTTTCTATTTCGTTGCCGTAGGGCAGAAACCTCTTCTCTCCGTAATTTAACGCCCTCCTTCCGTCATGCTACAGCGTCACACGTAAATAATCTAAAATCTATTCTAAAAAAGCTTGTTTTGACCTTGTGATTTTAGCGGACAGATATTTTTTTTTGTACATGTTGTTTCCACCCCGACTGCAGCGATTTCCTCGCTCGCATCTGATAGCAGTACCGGTAATTGTAAACTGTGGCGCAGCGTGACCGATAGAAAATGTTGTCTATGTATAGCTCTGCTAATGTGTTTGCTGTACAATGGCTTAGCTATCATCCATGTCCCTCTCTCTCTCTCTCTCTCTCCCATCACATGATCTACAAATTCCTGGATTGAGGTTGCTCAACATTCTCATACCAGACCACGCTCCCCCTCCCCCCCTCTATAGTCCGAGAGCTAATTTATATTACTGTTACCAAGAAGAATGTTTGTAATATACAAATATAGTATAGTACCTTTTATTAAAAGGATATAATTATAAACCCCTTGAGATGTAAAGATCTAATTTCCGAGGGGGTCCTTAGTTAGCGAAAAGGAACAAAATGACATTTATGTATGATCTGTGACCTTTGGCAAATGCCAATCCCTATTTTGTTTCTCAATAGCACACGTGTGAACTTTTAATAGCATTTGCTGCTAAACTGGTTGCTCGAGTACAACCGTTTTGACAGCATCCTGAGTTTTTTACGACCTGTACTGTATTGTGTCCTGTGTCTGTTGAGTAACTGACCTCCTGCCTTCTGTTGTCTCCGTAGGCGAGTCTGTGTCTGTGATCAAGCACACTGACCCTGTGCCTGACCCCCGTGCTGTGAACCAGGACAAAAAGAACATGCTCTTCTCTGTAAGCACTCCTCCTGGCATTTTGGCACACATCCTCTTCTCCTTTGTTTCTTTCCTTTTTTTAATGGAAAACATATTTGCATTAATATTTATTCAACACTTAGGCCCATGAGTACTTCCTTGAAGGACAAATGGTGAGAATTAGCCAATCTACCAGCTCACCGAATGACTCCAAATATCGTCATATTTGGAGGTATTGCATAAGCGGATAGTGGAATGATTCCCAACGTACATTACCGATTTATATTGTTCCCGACTTGCGTGGCCCATTATATGAAAACGGGTCCATGTAGTTATGGTAAATATGTATTTAGAGGGCTCCATGGCAGCATGCTTTCCATGTGACAAAACACGCCAGAAGACTTTTACTGAAAATGATTTGCTCAACGAGTTTGTTGTGTTTTATTTTACTTTTTTGTTTGCGTCATTCTCCCGTTGTGCAAGTTAAAGCAATTAAAAAATACAAGCCATGGCTTGAATTAACTTTTTTTTAAACCGGAAAATATGATTTTTATAAGCTCAAGCGACATGTCATCCACCATTTCCTAGCGTTATCATATTTAATCTCCGTCGTCACTCATCAGCCCTTATCAACACCATGCAGTGGCGCCATTTTGATGTTGTTGTCAGCCACTGTCCGACGTCGTGTTTGGCACGTTGTCCGACTACTAACGCTATTAATAACCCTAGTCTAACTCTAACCTCAGTCTTAACCGGTTGTATTAAAGTTGTTGTATAACGCAGTTTCGCCATGTTTTCTGCCTAATTCGAGTTAGGCAGTATATAGCCTCGGAAACCCACACATTTATATTACCTGGGAGAGAAAAAAAAGTCCACTTCAATTCGGCATACAGTAGATAGAGCAAACGTCTCTCTCTCTATGCTGATTACAGATCGTCTGCACCTTTGTGTGTGTGTACGTGTGTGCGTCAATTTAACAAACTCCTCTCTCTCTCTCTGTCGCTCTAATTAATTAGTCTCATGTCCTGCAGCTGCATGTAGTTTCGGGAGCTGCCTATGCCATAGAACAGGGCTATTCAACTGGCGGCCGCGGAGCGCCCCCTAGTGGCCCTTAAAATAAAATGTGTGTGTGTGTGTGTGTTGGCGCTCATTCTGTCAAATAGGTTTAGTCTAAGGTATAGGCTAGCATATATTTGTATAGACATATCACCCTGTGCTCATACTGTGCACAAATGTATTAGCCTGTAAATCTTTGTGTTTGAACACGAAATACATTTGTAGAATCCAAAAAATGTCGCTCGCACGCTGTGCGGCCCTCCACACACAATCATTGTACAGTTGTGGCCCCGACCTAATCTAGTTGAATATACCGATGCCATAGAAAGCATAGGTGGGTTCCAGTCTAGGCAGTGTGTAGGAAATGTCCATATTGGCCTCTTGATAAGAACATACCTGTGATCATCGCATGGTTGATGACATTGGAATGGCGTGCGTCTCCTCCAGGGTACCAACATCGCGGCGGGGAAGGCGGTGGGCGTGGTGGTGGCCTCGGGCACCAACACGGAGATCGGGAAGATCCGCGACGAGATGGCGGCCACGGAGCAGGAGAAGACGCCGCTGCAGCAGAAGCTGGACGCGTTCGCCGAGCAGCTGTCCAAGGTGATCTCTCTGATCTGCGTGGCCGTGTGGGTCATCAACATCGGACACTTCAACGACCCCGTCCACGGAGGCTCCTGGATCCGCGGCGCCGTCTACTACTTCAAGATCGCCGTGGCTCTCGCCGTGGCCGCCATTCCCGAGGGTCAGTGTTGCTTTTTTTTGGCAGCAGATTTTTTCGTTTTTTTAATAGTTTTCATTTAGTTCCTAGTCACATTTTTGTCACCCGGAATGTTTAATTGTTAAGTCTGGTTTTAGTCGACTAAATCAGTTCATTTAGTCGAACAAAATGTATTTTGGCGGGCCTTTTGCCCTTGATGCTGTCGTAACGACAGTTTTTTTTTCACTTGCTGAAAATGGACGATCTACAAGCCCACAACGCGTAGCGCTGCGACGCGTTGTGGGCTTGTAGATTGGCTATTTTCAGCATGCAACTAATTGTAAAATGACTTATACTGGATTTCTTGTCCATCAGTCCCTTCCTAACATTTCGGTCTATTTTGCCAACCCCACCTAGGGTATTGACACTGATGATGGATCAGTGATTCTTAGACATTTTAATTTTGAGGACCCCCCTAATTCTGAGAGTGTTCAAATGTACCAGAGAAAATAATAATATCTGGGCACTTCAGGAGAGTAAGACGAATGTGGAAACGTCAGTCACCCCTGCATAACACAGACCAGTAGCATGTATCTTTTATTTGGGCAGTGCCCAGATATTGTTATTTTCTCTGATGCAAGTTGTCCCTGTTGAGCACCAACAAGCCCTTCTACCTTCTACTGGCTGAAGCGTGCTGGACTTCTATTTACCTATTCAAATGTACATTTGTATACTCTCAGAGTTACACACCTGTAAGGGTCCGTTTGGAACTTGAGAAGCAAATTCTGATTTGGGATTCAAACTATTTCCGGGTTACACTGGCGGCCCGGAGGTGGCAGAAATCAGAGAATTGGAATTTGGCTTCTGCCTCCAAAAAAATGAGCACTGCCACAAAAATACACTTACCGGTATGCCGAATTCAAGACATTCATGTTACTCATCATGTAGTCAATCGTGCTACTTTCATGCCTTTGTAAAACCAGGCTAAGGTACTAAACACAAAGTGGTGGTTAGACCAGAAGGACCATCCCTTCTTGTCTAACCACCCTTTTGTTACTTTATTTACCCAGGGTAGTAGCTGAGCACATCCGCTAATCACCAGTAGGTTATTTATCACTCGAATGCAATGGAGCCAGAAGGCTCGCCTGGATCCGACTGGCTATGATTAGGTAACACGGAGACGTCCGAAATGCGGAGACGTTGTTGTTCGATTATTACTGACCCTAACCTCAGTCCTAATCAGCCACATAAGTCCCCTAACCTCATATCAGTCTTAACCGGCCAGATAAGTCCCCTAACCTCATATCAGTCTTAACCGGCCACATAAATCCCCTAACCTCATATCAGTCTTAACCGGCCCACATAAGTCCCCTAACCTCATATCAGTCTTAACCGGCCCACATAAGTCCCCTAACCTCATATCAGTCTTAACCGGCCACATAAATCCCCTAACCTCATATCAGTCTTAACCGGCCCACATAAGTCCCCTAACCTCATATCAGTCTTAACCGGCCACATAAGTCCCCTAACCTCATATCAGTCTTAACCGGCCACGTAAGTCCCCTAACCTCATATCAGTCTTAACCGGCCCACATAAGTCCCCTAACCTCATATCAGTCTTAACCGGCCACGTAAGTCCCCTAACCTCATATCAGTCTTAACCGGCCCACATAAGTCCCCTAACCTCATATCAGTCTTAACCGGCCACGTAAGTCCCCTAACCTCATATCAGTCTTAACCGGCCCACATAAGTCCC